>NW_016814625.1:835425-867513 GCF_001698545.2 Rhinopithecus bieti
TTTTTTTTTTTTTTTTTTTTTTTTTTTTTTTTTTACTTCATTTCGACGTGGTGGTTTACTGCACGTTACTTACTATGTCGAACCGGGTGATTTTACTAAAATATGAGTTTAGCAATTTAGTATAACACGTTCAAATGTTTAACATACAACGTTTAAAGGCAAAAGCTACCAAACTGTTGTGGCCCTTGAGATGCTGGAACAATTTTCCAGTTTCATGGTGCATGATCCACAATGCATATGAATATATACAATATCAGTAACAAAAACAGTACAATGTACACCGGATGCTGTTTCAAAGTCCTCTAATGTTTGCAGTCGTGATAAACTAACTGCATTGGCTTTCATTCATTCATTCATAAGCCTTATTTTGAAGCTGATCTTCACACTGCATGATTAAGAAACCATCAGTGCACTGGTCAGAAGTCAGAAGTACATTCGGCTGTTAACAGAGGAGCAAAGAATGCTTTCAAAGCTACTGCTGTATTTGGAAAAAAGTTCAGTTTTAGTGTTTTCTTTGTATGTATTTTGTGTGGCTAAGGAGGGAGAAGAAGGGCTGCGCGGGGATTGGGGGAAGCGACCTCGCACTCTTGATTACAGAAGAAGGATCATGTATACCACTGTAAAACATCCAACCTTTAAATGAGAAAGTGGGTGAAGTGAAATCGCTCTCATGTACACATATTCCGCGTTACTTCTTATCCGCCAGCCAAACTTTCTCCATCAATCTGGGTAGGTCTGACACGAAAATGCAGCCTGAAAGAAATGCTGAGTCCTGAGGCGGCGTGTGTTGCCTCACCCAGTGCTGGCTTTGGAGTTACCTGAAGCCTTCTAGCTACTGCACCCAAAGAACAAGCTTCTCGGTTCAACTCGGTTGTTTCCGTGGGGAATTGCGGCACGAGCAGGTACTGGGTGTGGCGATGCCAAGAGAGCGCTCAGATCTCCCATCTTTCCCGCTTCTGGCAAACCTTCCCGGCCCCGAATCGGCGAGCGACCAGCACCCGGTACCCGCCATCCGGCATTCCGGGGACCGCGGTTGGACCCGACCCCGCCGCAGCTGCAAACTGCCGAAGCGCCCAGCTGAGTGCACTGTGCGTGTGCGCTTCTCCCCCACTCTTTCCGCGCCTGGAGGCGGATCCCCTTCCTTGCACACAAGTCCTTATATGCACCGGTTGCACCAGCCCGCGTTACTCCGGCCCCACAAATAATTAACAGGGGAGGGAGGGTGTCGCTTTTTTTTCCTCCGGCTTTTTCTCAGCGCGAGAGCATTTGAACCGAGGAGAAACCCCAAGATGCGACTGAAGGGCCATTTTGCTGCAGTGCACGAATTGGCCACACAAAAATACAGCTTGAGTCCCTATGATAAGCAAGTCAAGGTTCAGGAACAGCCCTTCAGATTTGGCCCGAGGAGCCCGCAAAAGCCTGGGCGGAAAGGGTGCGCGCCCCTCCCCCCTCCACGCTGATGGGGAGGGACCGGGTCAGGAAGCGCGGCCTCTCCCCAGTCCAAGACCACGCCTCCTCCGCCTCCCCCCACCCCCTTCACTCCTCCCAGGAAGCGGTGATAGACAGTTCTGTGTGGTTCTCCACCCCCACCCTCCCCCCGCTGAGTGGAGGAGTTGATGTGTCTCATTATAACAGCCAATGCAGCCGCCATCCACGCACAAGCAAAGAAGCATGTCCCATTTAAATACACCCACGCAGCCCCAGCGCCCTTAGCCGATCGGGGCGCTCAGCCCACACGCACCGCTGCTCGGGGCTTGGAGATCCGCGCAGGTTGGGTTCCCGGACCCGGCGGACCAACGCGCGGAGGATCGGGATCCGGCGCTGTGGAGCTGGGGTGGGCGGGGGAGGCTGGGCCCGGGGCCTCTGGCGCGATACCCGCATGAGGACGCGAGTGAAATAGACCAAGGTGGAATTTCCAAGGGAAAAGCTTGGGGGTAGTTTTGGTCCATTTCTCCAGCGAAGAAGTAGACATGGCGAGCGACTCCCCGGCTCGAAGCCTGGATGAAATAGATCTCTCGGCTCTGAGGGTGAGCAGGACATGTTTTCTGGTTTCTTTCCAGTGGTTTGGGTCAGGGTGAATGGGCTCGGTGCGTGGACTGGGGGCTGGGGCTGGGGCTGGGGGACAGCAGAGGGAGAATGCGTCGGGGAGGGAACCTGGATTCCCGTTTTGATTCGGGGTTGCTGAGGTGCTCCTGGCTGAGCCCCTACGGCAGGGGCTGTGCGGTACGTGTCTTCCTTTGGCCGTGGCCGAGGCTCTCCCGAGGGCTCGTGGAGCTTATGCCAGTTTCATCTTATACCGGTGTAAGAGCAGTAAAATGAAAGGTGTGTGTGTGTGTGTATGTGTGTACACGCCCCGGGCAGTTGTCTGGTGCCAAGGAGCGAGACCCGACTGTCCCTTCTGCAAAAAGAATGCCAGCGTGAATAAAGGCACTGGCTCCTCACGTTTTCCAGCTACCTGCAAGATGACATTGTGAGGCTGACTGTCCCCGCGAAGCCGAACCTACCGCTCCAAGGGGGCAGTTATTGCTATGCTGGTCTTGTAGATGGCAACTGCCTCCCCCTCCCCCTTTTCTGCCTCCCGCACCCGGGCGCCCTCTCAGCGCTCCCTTAAATGCCAGTCTGCCACTCACCTTTATTTATGGCTTTAACTCAGCCCTGCCTGTGCTTTCTGACTTTGTGGCTGTAGCGTTTCAGTTTTATGGCTGAACTTAAGCAGGTGAAAGGGATGTGTTTTCTGCTTTTCCTCAATCAGACCGGAACTCCCTGGAGTGTGTGCGAGTGTGTGTGTGTGTGTGTGTGTGTGTGTGTGTGTGTTTTCCCCGTATCTGTGGCCAGTCCTTTGTAGAGCACCTCCCTCCCCCCAGCCCCACTGGTTTGCGTTTACCTTCACGTGAATTACCTCAGACGCCGTTTCATTGTATTGACTGAGACATCACTGATATAGAATCCATTTTGCTGTTGTTTTGAGATCAGAATACCAGGAATCCCAGTGCTGCCTTGACGCTTCCCCACCCCCAACTCCCGATCCCAACACACTCCTTCGGGGAAGGGGGCAGAGCTTTCTTGTCATTTTAATTAGATGCTGCCTGCAGGGAAGGGGTGAGGGGTGGGGATGGTGGCAGCAGCGGGTGTCTGAGAAGGATTGGACACCAATTTAAGGACTGCTTCTTCCTCTCCCGAACCAAAAATAAAATTTAAAAAATAGCGAGTGCATGTATTTGATGTATGGAGGGTGGATGAGAAGGAATTGATGGTGGCTCTCTACAGGGAGACACCAGGATGGATGAAGCATGGAAGTTCACACGCCCTCCTGAGGAATACATTGTTAGATTGATGCTGAATCTTGCGGCCATTTACCTGGATTCCTAGTACTTCTGACATTGCCTCTTTCTGTACTGTTATATTAAAGTGCTACCTTTGTGATCAAAGTGGTACTTTCTCTTTGGTCTCCTTCATTAAACCTTTTCCTCCACATCTCTTTTAATAACGCTTTCTCTCTTCGTCTTAATCTGTTGGGCCAAGAGGTGAGGCTTCATTCAGCAAGGCAGGTAAGGAGTTGAGAAGAAACAGAGATGCCATTTGAAATGGGCTGTTCTGATAGTTGGGCAGCCGAAGCTCCTTCATGCATTATTACAGGAAGCTATTTCCCTGGAGTGGAAATGCCACATCAAGAACTGGCTGCCCCCTGCGCAGCGGGGTGGGGTTGGTAACAGGGTGGGTGCATTGGCCAGGTCTGTGGCTTCCTGCTTTACCGACTGTGTGTGTTCATTTGCCCTACTTTCTGGGCTGGGAGTTGCTGCCGGCGGGTTAATCAGGTGGACGGATGGCCCAGACTGGGGGTGGGGTGCTGCGAGTCCGTCGGGGGTCGGGGTGGCGGAGGCGGGGGGCAGTGGCAAAGGGGGAAAGGTTCTGAACAATGTGCAGGGTTTGCGGTGATTTCCCTGGGCTGGAATCTCCACCTTGCTCCTCTACTGGAAAGCAGTCTGATGTGATTTTTAAGTTGGGCCCGGACTTGTCCCTTGTGGGCTTTTTCCTCGGGAAGGTTTTCTGAGATACCAAGCACAGAGCCTGCAGGCAGGGGAGCAACCGGTGAGGGCCACCAGGCGGACGACTGCGGATCACACTTGGGATGTGCATTCTTGTGATCTGTATTTTGAAAACATATCTTTGCACAATGAACTGAAATTGCTCTTTGTGGCCTGGGCTATCAGCTTAGGGCTCTGCTTCTGTTTTTCTGCCTGCTGGGAGGTGTGGAAACAGAGAGGGCAACAGCTAGCTTGGGGACCAGGAACTGCTGGCTGGAAGACTTAGATGCAGATGCAGATGTGGAGACAGTTGCAGATGTGGGGCCAGGGTCTTTGACCAGTCTTGTGGGTGAGGTGTGCCTGCTGGAGTGGGTCCAAAGGCCACATAGGTAATCTCCACAAATCAGAGGACAGATCATCTCCACCTTCCCACATTTGGAGAGATGGCCTCATCTAGATGAGATGTCTCATTTATTCCTAAGCCCTTGGTAAAGCCTGCCTGCTGAGCCCCTCCTGGGGAATGCCTGACCCCTGAAATGCAGCCAAGGTCAGTGGCTTCTGGGAGAATTTGCTGCAGACTTACCAGTCCCTTGCTGTTTCGGTGGTTCTTTAATGTACACAGTCAATGCTCTTTTTGTAAACCCTGGGCTGAATGCATTAAAAGCAGATCCTGTCTGGAGAGGCCTTTATCCTTCTCACTTTGGGGGCTTATTGTTCTCAGCCAGTGATCCCAGACTGGACCCAGTCTAAATTTTCCCCAGATAGCAACAGCGCATAATTTAAACCAGAGCAACCTATGACAGCACTGATCATTTAAATTATGCAAGATTTGCATGGTTTAAAAGTGAGTGAAGCAGGATCTTCTTTGATTAGAAAATAGGTAATTTGAATCCAGTTTTAGCCCTGATTTTTAGAGCTCACCGAGATAAACTAAATCTTGAGGGATGGGCTGGAATTGTTTTACAGATTTAGAGCTGGAAAGAGAATCGTAGAACACTCAGCCACTCCTTGCATTGAACACTTGGGAAACTGAAGCCCAGAGGCGTGAAGTAAGTTGTTCAAGGTCACACAGTAACAAGGGGAGGGGACAGCCAGGGAGCGTGGTTTGAGCAAATAATCTAGATTTCCTGACTCCTCATTCAGTGCTCTTTTCTCTAAGTCACACTTTCTGTGGCTGAATCAGAAATCAATAATACATTTTCTGCCTGAGTACAAAAGAATAGCAGAAAGGAATAATTTCACCAGGGTCAGGGAATTTTATTTATTGAGAATGGTGAAACTACTTCATGCAAGTAAGTTTGTGATACGTGAAACCATGGAGCTTTAGGCCACCTTTGGAATTCATCTTGTCCAGCCCTGGTTCAATGCCTACTCTGTGGGCAAAGGACTGTCTGAAATCACCTAGGACACATGGTTGTCCTGCACAGGTAACCTCTCTGAGTAACCTGTGTCCGTCAGAGCATGTCCTAAGGGGTCAGTATAGACATACACATTATTCAGATATCTCCGCATGTGACATTTATAAAGTTCTGTATATGTTTTGTATTATCTGTGTGGATACACATATTATGTGTAGTATTATGGATATAAACTGTATCCATGTGGGTGTATGAAAATGTGCATATACATACATAGGCTACAGCAAACAATTTACTCATTCAAACGTGGGGCTTGAGTCATTCTTGCTTCAGGACATCTCAATATTAAAAGAGATGAAACTTGCCACCAGTGTGCTTTATTACATTTGAGGTGAGCTCAGCCCAGAAAGCTTTTTGGAAATTAGCATATTTCTGGACCTAAGCACCTTGGCTGTCCTTAACTTGGCCCACAGGGTAAGGCATTCAAGGCCAGGAGTTGGCTGCTGCTGACCTCATACTCTCAGCTTCTGCCAGGACTCACATACACTTTTGTATTTGAACAAAATTAGATGACCTATGCTTGTCTTTCCCCTTACCCCTCACTCCCTAGCCATTCCTTTCTCCATTGAAACCTAGATTTAAGAATTGACCTCATCTGAAAGCCTTGCTTATATCCCTTTGCTACACTTTTCATGCTCATGTTTTACTTGGTGTGTGATTTCCTTTCTGCTTCTTTACTAAACCGTGGATTTCTTGAGGACAGAGGCTAGGTCTTGTTCATCTTTGGAGCCACAGTCTCCATTAGTTGGATGAATGAGTACATGAATGCATGCATGAATGAATGGAGTGGAATGAACCCTGTCTCCCCAGTTCTATCTCCACCTCTTATTCATTCTGTGACTTTGAGTAGGTCATTTAACCATAGTTAATAAGAATGATCACAACTGTTTGCCTTTCTCACACATTGTGTTTAAGGCAATGCTTTAAAAACCATACAGCACTATACAAATATGCTATCCCATGGTTAAGTAGAATTTAGTGGGAAAATTGAGCCCATCAACATTCGATTGCAATGATTTTATCTAATAGAAAATGATCCTGGCTGGGCACAGTGGCTCACACCTGTAATCCCAGCACTTTGGGAGGCCAAAGTGGGAGGATTGCTTGAAACTAGGAGTTTCAGATCATTGTGGGCAATGTAGGGAGACTCCATCTCTGAAAAAAAAAAAAAAAAAAAAAAAACCACTATGGTGGGGTGTGCCTGTGGTCCCAGCTAATTGGGAGACTGAGGTGGGAAGATAGTTTGAGCTTGAGAAGTGGAGACTGTGATTGTGTCACAGCACTCCAGCCTCAGTGACAGGGTGACATCTTGTTTAAAAAAAAAAAAAAGAAGACTCAGAAAAGAAGGAAAATAATCCTGAGAAAAGATATCAGAAGGTTCTGACTGTTTTTACTAGCACCTCAACAGACCTTAGCTGCCTTTTTCCTTTTGTGTGCCAATATGACCTTATATGTTTCTCTGATGGCCTGAATTGAGCTTTGCCCCCCAAATATTAGCATTCATTAAATATGAGGTAAGCACAGTCCCGAAGCTTTTTGGAGATTAATGTATTTCGAAACCAGTATCAATTATCAGCATTGTTCATTAAAACCTTCTTTTTTAAACACTTTCTTTTTTAAAAAAACTTTTTTAAAAAAACCTTTTCCTCCTCTTTATATGTTACTGATCATTCAAATGCAAACACATTGATTATGCCTGTGCCTTCTCAAAGTTTTATTTTTTCCCTTGGGAGGTAGAGTGGACGTGTCCTAAGATGATACACTAATGGCCCAGTATTTAAAACTTTCTGGTGAGAGGTTCTCATGGGGCTCAAATAAATCTCGAAATATTATTAATTCATTACTCCAGAGCACTTAATTAAATTTGGTCTAAAATGAGATTTTAGTAAAGTTGCATGAATTAATAACAGTATCTCAAAATGATAACAGCATGGCAATCTTTTCATTAATATTCTTTATGTTTATCAGAGATACTAAACAGGTGTTTTCTTTACAATGGCCTTGCCTCATAAAAAGTAAGGTGTGCTGGTAGCTATCAGAACATCAGATAAATATGCATAGTCATTTTCATTATTCATTATTAACTGGAGTAATCTTTAGTACAGAAGCCAGTGTAAGTCATGGTTTGCTGTTTGCATAATTATCTACTTAGGAGGTCATGGAATATTTTGTTGATGAGAGAGTACCCAGTACATTTCTTTCAGGAAATACCACTTTTTTCCCCCTTATCTGTAAAACTCTTTGATATCTTATAATTTCGAGTCTTGCCCGTTGGGCCTTTCTTCTTTCTGTGTCTCTGCCCTGGAATTAATCTTCCGTGCCCTTCTTGTTTCGACGCCATTCCTTCTCTCAGTGATAGTGGGTTCTAAAGTCCACCCAGCCGGGCGCTCCTGTGATTGAATCATGGCCGCTATGCCCAGCTGAGCACAACCAGTCTCTGATTCCCTTCCTGATAGAATTTGGAGTAACTTGAGTCTGAAAGATGCTTTAATGTCAAATTGATTCTTACATTTCTGTGGGGGAAGTAGCTCTCTGAGAACAGGGCCTAAACTGGTTTGTTAGCAGTGTGCTGAGAATTCTAAGAAAATCTTAATGATATTTTTTTGAATGAAATGTTATTCTGCACATATAAATATAAGGTCTCTAGTGGAGAGAGGGAGGACTTAAGTAGAAAATGTTGGATGAATTCCGCTTGTGATTCCTTCCAGTCTGGTTGGAAGCTTATTTCCCTTTAGCGAAACATGATTCTATCCACTTCTTTTTCATGTCCTGGTTGTCTCACGGGGGTGCCCTCAACTTCTCAAAACGCATTTTATTTATTCCACCCCAACTTAAAATTCTTTCCTTAATGTTTATCGTATGGGTCCTCTTGTCTCCACTGTTCCCTGCAAGTGCCGTAGGTACTGTCCCCTGGGCAACACCCGCGACAGGACCCCCCTCCTCCTGTGTCTCTACCTACCAGCCTTCTTCTGGCTGGTCTCTCGTACACTGTAGCCACGTGAGTCTTCCTAATGCACAGTTTCAATCTGGTTGTTTTTATTCAAGGCCTTCTCTGACTCCTTAGTCGACAGACTAAAAACTAAACTCTTTAGCATGTTAAGACCAGCAGCAGTTCAGAGCGGCCTTCCACAGAGCTCTGCAGTTTTGACCACCACTCCGCCATTGCGGTAGGGAACAACTTCATTCCCCGCTGGATGCTCTGTAGGGGGCGCTCTGTCTTAGTCTCGTTTCTGTACTTACTGCCCCAACACGAAACATTCACAGACCACCTTTTCCACAAAAGTCTCTGATTTCTCTCAGAAGTTGTCCTTCCCACTCATAGACTGTCTCAGAACTGACCTCACACCTCTTTCATAACACTCAGAACTTTCTGTCTTGGATTATATTCACTACTAGACAATTCCTTCTTGAAGGCAACGTTTGATTTTCTTAGGGATCCTCACCAGTTTTCTTTACACAGCAGGCGTTCGTTCAACAAATAAATTTTGAATTAACAAAATATATAATGTGCCCTTTTAGAAGGGATGGAGGTGGTGCTATGTAGAAAGAGTATAGAAACCTCAGAAAGGTGGGGCCTGTGCTGAAATTGTGCTGACCATAGCACAATTTCAGGGATCATGAATTATCTTGTAGTCTATGTTGCATGACTCCTGGGGACACCTTTTATGTAGAGTACAATTCCAGTGGATGCTAATTACATTGAGTACAATTCCAGGGGCACCAATTATGAGAAATACTATGTCTGGTCCTGGGTAGGTATTCCTATTTCTAGAATTTTTCTGCCAAAGAAAATGTTCTCTCCATTGTCATCTTATTCTAAGTTTTGAGAGATTTAAAATACCGCAGGTTAGAATTGCAAGGCGTGTGTGTGTGTGTGTGTGTGTGTGTGTGTGTGTGTGTGTGTTTGGAGTGTGTTTCAATTATTTTAACAATCTGATAATGTTTACGACTACTATTTTGATTAAACAGTAATAGATGGGTGGGAAAGGGTGTGCTTCTAGGGTGGCCCACTGGAAGACAATGTTGAGTTTTTGTCTTGACAGCTGGCAGTGAGTGGGTAGAGAGAGTTTGGGAGATGGTGAGGTTTAATGAGGCACACAGCTGGGAGTTAGAGCCCAGCATCATAAAGCTGGCTCTGACACCTTACCCTCTAAGCTTCAGTTTTGTCACATGTAAGATGAGTGGTTTCGACTAAAATTGCTGGAAGTCACCTCCAGCAATTTCTATTGCTGGGATGCATATTCCTGGAATATGTAAGGGAACCAGAGGCAGGACTGAGGGCATTTAAATAGCCATGGATTCTTATTCTACCTGTTGGGGATACCAAGAGATTGCAAACTATAGACCTCAATGAGCTGGGAGTTGCCGCTGAAAGTAATACCCCTTTCTAATTTTTAAATGAGCTATTTTTTTCCAACCTTGAGATTCTGATTTATAATTTAAAGTGTTGTTCTAGTTTTTGAAGACCGAGTGATAGGATGAAGGCCCAGCTGTGACTTCTGCTGGGTACTCCCTTACAGTGTTGCTGCTGGATACCCAGGTTTAGACTCTGAAATAACCCTAGATTTTCAAGTGCTGTCTCTCTAGTTAGTGAAATTAGAACCTTGGCAGTATAGATTAAGTAGGAAATTTGTAGACTTTAACAATACATTGCATATATTACAAACATTTGTTTGATTAGTGTATTAGAAAGTACAAATATGGGTGCAGGGTAAACTCACATCCAGTGTTCTGTGATTCTGTGAAATGTGATTAACTGTAGGGGAAGAAATGTACATGGTATCCAGCATTCATTCATTCATTTGTTCATGTATAGGTTCATTCAGTACCTGATTATTGGGTGCTACTAGTTGCTGGGGCTGAGCTGAAGACAACACTGGCATGGTTTCTATACCCATGGCTGGATGGAGAAGAGAGTCTGCACTTGTCTTTCACTACACTCTAGCCACACTGATTTTTTCTGTTTTGTGAACATGCCAAACTCATTCTTGTAGTTCTCCGTGTCAGAAATTTCACATGGAGGGCTCCATCTTATTATTTAGGTCTAAGGTCAGATGCGGTCTGTATTATTACTTATGTATCTGCATAACAGGCTACCCTCAAGCTTAGTGGCTTAAACAACAATAATCATTTATTATCTCTCACAGTTTCTGTGGGCCAGGGATTCAGAAGTGGCTTCCCTGGGTGGTTTTAGCATGAGGTATCTCCTGAAGTTGCACGAAGATTTTGGCAAGGTGAACTATCTTCTGAAGGCTTGACTGGAGCTGGAGGATCTCTTTCCAAAATGATTTACTTATGTGGTGCTGGATGTTGGCAGGAGGCCTTAGTTCCTCCCCACGTAGGTGGCTCCATTGGTTGCTTGAGCATCCTCATAACATGGTGCCCACTTTTACCAAACAGAGTAATCAAGATAGCAGAGCAGAAGCCACTATGTCTTTTACGATCTAGCCTTGGAAATCACACACCATCATTTCTGCAGTACCCTTGCTGCAATACCTCTGCTGACTTGGCTACCCAAGTCAGCCCTATTCATTTCGAAGGGGACTACACAAGAATATTAACTAACACCAGAAGGCAGAAGTCCCTGAGGGTCCTCTTAGAGGTTCCTTACTATGCAGAGAGGTTTTCTTTGCAATATATCTCTAAAGTAACACTCCCTCCCACCCTGAAACTGTCCAATTCAGTGCTTTATTATCTTTAAGGCAGTTGTGACTATCTGAATTATTAAAAAAATCTGGCTGTCCCAACTGGAGCCTGATAAGTTTTGTGAGAATAGGGATCTTGCCTGCATGTTTAGCACCACATTCCTGGTGCTTTGAACTGTGTCTGGCATATGATAAATATTGATTGAATAAATATCAATTATATTAATGAAATTAATTAATTCATTTAAAAGGGATCTTAATTACACCTCAGATCTCCAAAAAATGAGTTGTGGCACCTTCTGATAAAAGGCACAAATAGGATAAAGCCCTAAAACCATGATAAGGGTAAAATGAAAAGTAAAGGGGGATTGTGTTTGCATATCTTTGTCTATATATCTACTTATCTATCTGTCTCTCTAGGGCTTGGTGATCCAACTTACCTCTTTTGTAGGTAGAAATTGGGGCTCAGAGAAGTTACTTATCTTATCTAAGGATGAAACTCGAATGCAGTGCTGGGTCCCGTTATGCCATGTCCCTCAACTGGATTGCCAGCATCCTGGACCTCTTAGGGAATTGGTCATTCCCACAACACAAAAACCAGTCTAACCAGTCTAACAAAGAATGGATACAAAGATGGTTATATACAGAACACACTGAAGATAGCCTGTGCTCCACTGTGAAGAAACCAAATCTAATTAGATGGTAAAGGAGAACTCAGCTAAGTTAATCAATATAGATAATTAGCAGTGTTTCAGATGTTGAAAATAAAAGTTACAGTTCTATGTGCAAACAGGCCACCTGTAGAAGCTGGAAATACGTGCTGTATCTTAACCTGAGTGAGAAGCTATGAAGACTCCTGGGGCTCCAGGGCCCAAAAAATGGAGACTGTGAAAGAAAGCAAAGACTAAGACTGCTGAGTTGTTAAAAATTTCTTTATTTATTTTATTTCATTTTTTTGAGATGGAGTCTCACTCCATCACCCAGGCTGGAGTGCAGTGGCACTGTGTCGGCTCACTGCAACCTTTGTCTCCTGGGTTCAAGCAATTCTCTTGCCTCAGCCTCCCAAGCAGCTGGGATTACAGGTGCCCACCGCTATGCCCGAATAATTTTTATACTTATAGTAGAGACTGGGTTTCACCATGGTGGCCAGGCTGGTCTCAAACTCCTGACCTCAGGTGATCCACCCGCCTTGGCCTCCCAAAAAATTTGTTTAATTTTTAAAAGGCTTTTCTAGTTCTCATTATAAAAGTAATGGTCATTGCAATGGTTTCTGAATGGTCATTGCAGAAAATCTGGAAAATGGAGAAAAACTAAAAATAATTCTCAAATTATTTAAATTTATGATTCCGAATGATAACCACATATGCACTTTGGTGTATGGCTTAGTAGTTTTTTCCTATGCATGGCTAAATAGATTTTTTTTAAAGTGGAGATAATGTTGTACATACTATATGTAACCTATTTTTTAAACCTAATAATTAGCCTTTTCTCATGCTATTAATCTTTTTCTATGGCATAACTTTTAACACTTTTTTCATGGGGAATTTAAACTTAAAAGGTAGACAGAATACAGGAAACAACAGATGCTGGGGAGGATGTGGAGAAATAAGAACGCTTTTACACTGTTGGTGGGCGTCTAAATTAGTTCAACCATTGTGGAAGACAGTGTGGCAGTTCCTCAAAGATCTAGAACCAAAAATACCATTTGACCCAACAATCCCATTACTGGGTATATACCCAAAGGATTATAATTCATTCTACTATAAAGACACATGCACATGTATGTTAATTTTAGCACTATTCACAATAGGAATCATTTGGAATCAACCCAAATGCGCATCAATGATAGACTGGATAAAGAAAATATGCCACATATACACTATAGAATACTATGCAGCCATAAAAAAGGATGAGTTCATGTCCTTTGCAGGGATATGGATGAAGCTGGAAGCCATCATTCTCAGCAAACTAACACAGGAACAGAAAACCAAACACTGCACGTTCTCACTTGTAAGTGGGAGTTGAACAATGAGAACACGTGTACAGAGGGAGGGGGATAACACACACTGGGGCTTGTCAGGAAATGGGGGACTAGGGGAGGGATAGCATTAGGAGAAATACCTAATGTAGATGATGGGTTGATGGGTGCAGCAAACCACTATGGCACGTGTATACCTATGTAACAAACGTGCACGTTCTGCACGTGTATCCCAGAACTTATAGTATAATAATAATAATAATAAGTAGACAGAATATTGGAATGCCCATATATTACTGATAGGAATATAAAATGGCACAGCCATTTTGGGAAACAGTTTGACAGTTTCTCAAAATGCTAAATATAGAGTTACCCTGTGACCCAGGAATTCCACACCTAAGTATGTGCCCAAGAGAACTAAAGACGTATTCATGCAAAAAAAAAAAAAAAAAAAAGTGTACATGAATATTTATAGTAACCTCAAAGAGGAAAGAACCCAAGTGTCCATCAACCAATGAATGGATAAACAAAACGTAGTATAGTATATCCTTACAATGGAATATTCTACAATAAAAGGAAGTGCTGATACACACTGCAACATGAACATTATGCTATGTGAAAAAAGCCAAACACGAAAGGACACGTGGTTGTATGATTCCATTTATATAAAATGTCTGGAATAAGCAAATCCATAGAGATAGAAGGTAGACTAATGCTTGCTGGCAGGGAGTGACTGCTAATGTCCCAAATTAGATAGTGGAGACGTTTGTACAACTCTGTGAAATATACTAAAAGTCACTTGTACACTTCAAAAGAGTAAGTCTTACAGAATGTGAATTAAAGCTCAATAAAACTCTCATTAAAAAGTAGATAAAAGGGTTAATAATCTCTCTACTGAACAATTATCCCCCATAATGAATCCTGTTTCATCTATACTCCTACCCACCTTCTCCCCCATATTATTTTAAAGCAGCATATTATTTCATTTATAAATATTTCAGTAGTTTATGTACTTAAAAAATACATAGTCACAATACTATTATCATGCCTAAAAAATTTAACATGTAATAAAATATTCAGTCAGTGCTTAACTTTCTAATCATCTTTTTAGACTGCTTAACATCTTATTGTGGAGATGGATCATAATATATTTAACCAGTTCCTGTTGATGAAGCTTGAGGTTATTTCTAACTTTCCAACTCATAAATAGTGCTTAAATAAACATCCTTATATATGTCTTTGTGTGCATCTGTGTTGCCTTAGGATAACTCCTTAGAAATTGAATTTAGAATGAAAGTGTGTGAATGATCTCTAAAGCTCTTGATATTGCCAGATTGGCTTCCAATTTCTTGTGGTGTAGGTGTGTAGCATTTATAAATGAATACATAAGACTCCGAAAAATCAATTAGTTTACCAAATATCATAGAGCTACTAAGTGGTTGAGCTTACGACTGACTGGGCCAAAGCCACTGCCAATAGTGACTCACACAGCCATCGTTTGATTTATGGACCTTGTCATGACATCAGAATTGTCTGGTGTATTATCACCCTGAGGCTCACAGACTTCCCAGAAGCCTTTGGTTTAGGGCACAAGTTGTCTTTCATGAGCATAGTGGTGTCGTAAGAGGTATTTCCAAGGTATTTCTTCCTTGTAACTTTGTTTTGTAAGATGACCAATGTCAGATTAGAACGTGTTTTTTTTTTTTTTCTTGCCTAAAACCTTAAAAACGTAATATGGTAGCTATTTGGGGATTAACAGTGACATTCTTGTGGAGTGTATCTAGGGGATGTTTGTTTATTTATTTATTTATTTGAGATGGAGTCTAGCTCTGTTACTCAGGCTGAAGTGCAGTGGGGGGATCTCTGCTCACTGCAACCTCTGCCTCCTGGGTTCAGGCGATTCTCCCGCCTTAGCCTCCTGAGTAGCTGGGATTACAGGCACTCGCCACCACGCCCAAATAATTTTTGTATTTTTAGTAGAGATTAGGTTTGACTGTGTTGGGCCAGGCTGGTCTCAAACTCCTGACCTCAGGTGATCTGCCCGCCTCAGCCTCCCAAAGTGCTGGGATTACAGGTGTGAGTGACTGTGCTTGGCTTGTTTACATTCAAACTGTCATTCTTTCTGGGAAATTATCCTACAGGTGTGTTTGGAGGATGTGTGGAATCAGGCTCAAAGGTTTCAGTTTTTTAAGAATTGGAGACAGCTGACTCTGTGACGATCACAGAAGATAGCAAGGTGAGCTCGGGCCATGACAGAATAGACTATTCTCAAACCTTAATCTGCCAGACAATTGCTGAAATCAAAATCTTAAGTTATGCTTTCAGTTTTGCACATAGGTAGATATTTTAAGATTCTAATGGAGAAAATAGAAGACAGAACAGGAAGCCACCAGAGTAAAATGCTCTGTATTCTGGACTATAATCTACTTTCAACCTGGTTTATAAGAAAGAAACTTTAAATTGACACAACTTTATGGTGGCTGGTCTTGCAGAGGGCAATATCCTTGATTTACTAGAGTTTATAACCTAACCCTCCATTTAAAATGCCTATAAATTATTTATGTCTAGGGTAAAAATCCAGGGCTTCACATGAATATGGTTTCATCATTTCTACCTCTAGGTATTTTTTTAAAGCTGCCTGTAATCAAATGATAGCAGCGTGGTAGGTGGAATAGGTTGTAAGCAGTAATTGCAAACTGTATTTAAACAATAATAATAACATTTAGCATTTATAGAGCACTTTATTTCTTCAAAGTACTTCCAAACATTATCTAATTAAATACCCTCTCTGATTATAATCTGGATATAAATGCACTTAAACTCAGGACAGGGTCATGAGAAAAGTATACATTTGAAAGTTGGTGCTAGATATGCTTTAAAAACCTATACAGTGATGGGAAAGTTAGAGTTCGGATTCTGTTGGACTGTTTTTGTGCATTTCAGTTCAGCCTGATGGCAGAATTAGATCATATCTGCACTCGATGACTCTGCTTGATAACTTATCACTAAAATCTGAGTGTTGATCGTCACACTGATCCTTACAGTTGCTACAACACGAATAACGTAAATAAGCTTTAAAATGAGGTCCCTCTCTACATTTCATGCCCTGGCTTCAGATGAAACTGCCATTAGTAAGTGAAATGAAGTGGCATAGTGCAAGGAAGAGTGGCTATGCATTGTGGTTTAGTAATTTCTATCTGAGAGTAACAGATTTAACTGCACAGTAGGATGCATCATAAATAAATGCATTGGAGAAATGAAACATCTTTAGTTTGACTGTATTAACTACTTCTTGCTGTTTTGGATATGTGTCTGTGTATTGTCTCCTTGCACGTATACCCTGTGTTGCCAATTTAGAAAGTGTTTGGAGCAAGGACCTATGCGGCTTACTCAGTAGTAGGTAGTAGAGAGTTCTGCAGTTGGTAGATTCTCAGTAAATGTTATCCTGTATGTTGTGATTTTCTAAAAGCTAGTTGACAGTTTAACTCCTTAAGTCAGCGGTTCTCGAAGTGGGATCCTTGGACCAGCAGCTTCAGGATGCTCTCTTAGGCCCTGCCTCTCTCAGCGTTTTTTGTTTTTTTCTTTCTTTTTTTTTTTTTTGAGACAGGGTCTCACTCTGTCATCCAGGCTGGAGTGCAGTGGTGCGATCTCAGCTCACTGCAGCTTTGACCTCCGGTTCTCAGGTGATTCTCTCATCTCAGCCTCCAGGGGTAGCAGGTACTATAGGCATGTGTCACCACACCTGGCTAATTTTTGTATTTGTTATAGAGACGGGCTTTCTGACATGATCTTGGATTCCTGAGCTCAAGGGATCTGCCTGCCTCAGCCTCTCTAAGTGCTAGAAATACAGGCGTGAGCCACCATGCCTGGGCTCTCTCAACTCTTGAATTGGAAACTCTGAGGATGGGGACCAGCAACTTTTGCATTAAGAAGCCCTCCTAGTAATTCAGAAGCACGTGGGAGTCTGGGAACCACTGGCTTAAATGTTTAAAAGATAGTTTTCTTGGCTGGCATGGTAGCTCATGCCTGTAATCCCAGCACTTTGGGAGGCCAAGGTGGAAGCTTCCCTTGAGCCCAGGAGTGTGAGATCAGCCTGGGCAACATAGCAAGACCACATCTCAATAAAATGAAATAAAATAAAAAAGAAAAGCAAAGTATATTCATGGAAATTTGGATATGCCTGAAAATGTTGCAGAATAGGAAATAGTAATTTATTTATGGTAAGTGCAACTTTTTTATAAGGTATATGACCTCAAAGAAATTATGGACAGTACACATTCTTAGGAGTATGGAAGTTAAATTTTTTAAAATAATATTTGCATTTGAATTGTTTGTAAGAATCAAAGATACTTTGAAATTGAAAAGTCCAACTTTCAATTGTTAATTCTGGACTTTGCATTGTTCTTTGCATCGACATTTCTTTTCTTTCTTTTTCTTTTTCTTTTCTTTTTTTTAGCAAGTTTATTCAAGGTGCAGAAAAGCCCCACTCCCTTGATCAACAAGATGCATCCTTCTGATGTTGGTTTCCTGTTTTTCCCTATAGGCCTGTAGGGATTGAGTTTGAAGTCCCAGGAGGTGCTGACACTTGCTTGGAAACTGAAAGAAAGAATCCATATTCACAAATTCTTTCAGCCTTACTTCTATTAGAAGCCTAAAATCTTTGAGTTACTTATTTTTTGAGACCTGGGAAATGGAATGTATATTTGGAATCTAGACAGCAGGTTAAAGATTTCCTTACTGGGAAATCCCACAGACTTTCTTTGTAACAACTTGTAAGCATCTCTTACCTAGCCACAAAAATGTCCCATGTTGCTATTTAATCCACAGTTCTTAGATAAGCACATTGCTTATATTGCATGTCTGTTTATTTGGAGGAAAAGTTGATGGCAAGTATGGTTGTTAAAGCAACTTTATATACAACTGATATGAGCATGCATGAAAATTTCATACTTATTGCTGGGGAAAATGCTTTTAAAAATGTAAATTTGAAGACCTCCCCTCATAGAAGAACTATTTTAAAGGAAAAACAGATGGTTAGATAATCATCATCAGACTAGATATAAAAAATATCAGGTTAAAGATTAGGTATTTCCCTGTATTGACACTTAAAGGGATAGATCCAGTTTTCTCAGAAGAGGTGTTAATATCATTAAAGTATCAGGGAATTGTTCAAGCATTTTATTTTTATTTTATTTTTTGAGACAGGGTCTTGCTCTGTTGCCCAGGCTGGAGTGCAGTGGCTCAGTCATGGCTCACTATAGCCTCAAACTTCTGGGTACAAGTGATCCTCCCACTTCAGCCTCTTGAGCTGGGATTACAGGTGTGTGCTACTGCATCCAGCTAATTTTTGAGTTTTTTTTTTTTTTTTTTTTTGTAGAGATAGGGGTCTCCCTGTGTTGCCCAGCGTGGTCTCAAACTCTTGGGCTCAGCCTCCCAGAAGTGCTGGGATTACAGGTAGGACCAGTGTGCTGGGCCCTGTTCAAGCCTTTAAATCTAGATTGTTCTAGATGGGACAATGAATGACATCATTTGAAAACTTCTGTCTGGAACTAAGTTTGCAGCAGTTTTCTTTCTAGTGGTGGTGAAATCATAGACTCTAAGAAAGCTACAAATTTGAAATGGCTTTTTCACAGCCTGTTCATCTGATTCCTCTAACACGTGAGATAATATATGTTGCAGTTTGCGTGGCTGAAAGGGTCCTTTGAGTTTGGGAGCACTGTGATTTTTCAGTCGACTCCAAGACTTTCAGAGCACCAAGATTCTGAGTAGCAGTGGAACCCAGTGGTTCTGTTGCTGGTGTCTTACTCTGGAATGGTTGATAGAGTCAAAGCTAAGCGTTTGCTCTTCCTAAGAGGCCTCTGCTTCTTCTGTCTTCTTTAAATTGGTAGCTCTAGCACCAGTTAGAGAGTACTCAGTTTTCTTTCCATGCAAACAAATAAACAAATAAAGCACTGTAGTGCTTTCTAGAGCCAATACCCAGATGCTATTCAGGGAAGGATCGTTGCACAGACACTCTGTGGTCTGAACAATATGTATATTCTCTCTGGGAGTATTTTAGAGATGTAACTTGTGCTGGTATTGTAGCCATCATTTCTTGAATATAAACAGCTTTTATTTTGGGAGAAGAACAGATGTAAAAGTGTGAAATAGAGAAGTTTACACATTTTTGGGGAGGGGGAAGGGGAAGAGGAGCAGTATTTCTTTAAAATCATGGTAACCCAATCTTAGTTATTCCTTTGTTTTCTTTGAGTGACTGAAAATTCTCATGGAAATCTGCTGGAACCTGACCAGCTGGGTACCTAAACCTCCATGGAACTGACTGCACCAGAAAAAGGGCCAGTGGATAATTATTGTAGGTCCTCATGGCTAGAAACAAAAAGAGTCCCTCCTCAGGAGGAAGCCTCTCTGTGAAGACAGACAATCATAGACATTCAGTGAAATATGTCTGATACTTAAAATAAAATCTTAGAGAGATACAGAGATCTGAGCCCCAGATACAGGGTTTGCTTTCTAGATTGAGTCTATTGAAGGCATTTGAAGGCTGGGTGTTCCTCTGTGGTCTCTGAACCAAAGCTCTTGCCAGTTCAGTCCCCCAACCCCTTTAATTAGTGTGTATGTTTGCAAAGGATACCTGGGGGTATTCAAAGCAGCCTGGACATTAAGTTCTCTGTCCCTTTGAAGCCAGGTCTGTTTCTTTTCTTTTCTGGAAGCAAGGTATCTTGTATCTCATCACTTGATACAATGCAAGTTGCATCAGATTTTAAAAAAATAATCCCCTGACCTTCTTTCCTGTTTCCTCCACGTGGCTGCTGCCTTCTATAAGTTGCTGCTGGTTTGCAGGATTCACAGTCAGGATTTTGTCCCTGTGAAGACTTTGTTTAGTGTGCAAGGAACATTTTTATTTGAGTTGCATGGTTCCTTAATAACTCCCATTTGACAAATATTTTGGTTAAAATTTCTATGATCATTAGATTTACTTGGTTGTTTAGTATCGCATTTTTATACTGAATTATTTCAACCGTGATTTCAAACGGACAGCTCTCGTAATTTTTTAAATCCATTTAAGTGAAACTTGGAATGTAAATAAGTTATGAGATCATGTAAACTCTGCACTTCGCAGACTATAAGTCAAACCTTTATCCGGGGGATGCTTCATCCACCATACAGGTAAATCTGAGTTTGAAAATAAACCTAAGAATGTGCAGAAACTGGAACGCTCATACATTGCCGGTGGGTCTATGAAATAACTCAGCCACTTTGGGAAACAGTTTGGCTATTTCTGAAAAGTTAAACTTACTACACGACCTAGCAATTCCGCTTCTGCATATGTACCCAAGAGAAATGCAAACATACGTCCACACAGAAACTTGAACAGGAATGTTCATAAGGAGCATTATTCATAATGGCCCAGAAATGGAAACCACCCAAATACCTATCAACTGATGGATAGCTAAACAAAGTGTGAAGTTTCCATACAATAGAATACTATTAGGCAATAAAAATGAATGAAGTACTGAATCAGGCTGCAGCATGCATGAACCTCAAAATGTTATGCTGAGTGAAAGAAGCCAGACACAAAGATTGCATATTGTATGATTCCATATATATGAAATGTCCAGAAAACACAAATCTACAGAGACAGAAAGTAGATTACTAGTAAAGTAGATTACTAGTTGGCTAGGGTGGAGAGGAAAACAGGGAGTGACTGCAAATGGGCCTGAGGGATCTTTTTGGGTGATAAAAATCTTTCAGTATTGGATGGTGGTAACCCGAGTGAATTTTATGGTATGTAAGTACCTCAATAAAGGTGTTAAAGTATAATATGCCTGAGACACTGCTTCATAGTTGACCAGCTCCACACACCGTGAAGGCAAATTTCCTAGTCAGGTCTCTGTGATATTTCCAGGAAGGCCAACTCTTCAACACCTGGAGAGATAGATGGGTTCTCTGATCCTATCTTCTGCTTTCTATGTATTTTCGTGTCATTCTTTATTCTGAAGGACTTGTCATGTTTTACAAACATAATGATAATAATTCCCCTCAAGATAAGGTAGCTCAAATAACTTTCCTCCTGTAGAGAAAGGACTTTGGAGCCAGCACTGGGAGAGCTATTCCTGTCTAAAACCTTTCCTTACTAACTCTTTCTGTTTTCTTAATGTTCCATGCTTTTCTCACCTCTGTGCTGTTATGCATGCTGTTCCTGCTGCCTGAAACTCTTCCCAAGCCCCTATCATAATGTGTCATTTGTTAACAAATTATTTGGTTGTCTCCCTCCACATCCTCTTCCTGCAGAAGAGAATGTAATGTCCACAAAGGCAAGCTATGTTTTGTGTATCCTAGTATCCATTTATTAATGAAATGAATGCCTGCCCAAGACTTACAGCATAGGCTAAACCCCTTCACTTAGCAAGACCTTCTGTGATCTAACCATTCCCTACTTTTCTACAGTATCAGTAACTACCACCCCACTCCCCTTCCATACACTTTATTTCCTCCACTGTCACCCCTAGAGCTCGGCTCTTTTGTTCCCACAAAGTTGAGGAATTCCTTTTCTCAAATGATCAGAGCTCCTTTTAGCATCTTATCTTCCGGGAATCACAGATACCAGGTGTTTTTCAAATTGTAATGAGTTGTGGAGTGAGTTTAATGGGTTGCAATCAGATTTTGAAAAAAATTAGAATAGAGTAGAAAAATATTCCTATGTTTACTGTTACTGTTACTCACCATTACTATGACAGTGAGGGAAGGAAAGGGGCAGTAATCAAGGAGGAATGAGTTGCTGGAAACTGCAGTAGCCACCACGGCCTTGAGAACACCCTCTAGGAAATGTGGAGAAAGGAAGAGGGCTTAAGAGTCTGCAGAACTGGGTGGAGGCTCAGCTCCAATAATCATTGTGGTCATTCGCCCAGTCTAGCATGGTCTTGGATACCATAAAAAGAGAGGGAGAGAAAAATCATGGACACTGTCATATTATGTACAGGAAAACTGTGCAGGCTTCTACCATGTGCCACAGTGAGATTGAGTAATGGGGAGAGTATGGCCCTTCCCTTGGAGCAGCTGGGAGACAAGAGTAGAATGTTCATGAAACCAGTGGAGACTGAGCACATGCTGAGCTTCTGAGGGCTGCGTGTACCAGGTGTGGAGTGAGGGCCAGGTGGGTGGGTGGCACATGCCAGTGGCACATGCTGGCCTTGATTAGGGCAGGACTTTCAGTGAGGAATTTGTGGTCCAGGATTTGGTCCTAAGCTTTGCAGTTCCAAGATCTACACTTAAATGGGGCTAGGATACTGAGTCTCAGGTCACACCAACATACCTGACACTGATCCGGAGCATGATTTATATAATAATAATAGTAATACACACACACACACACACACACACACACACACACACACACACACATTTAGGCTAGTCGATTGAAGCAGTGGGAGAGGAGAAAGAATAAAATTTAATACCAATATTAATAGCTAATATACTTTGTGACCACTGGCCATGTGTCAAGCACTGGGTTAATTTTTTAAATAAAAGTCTGGTCTTGTTAATGCAGCCATATCTTGTGATACATACTATTCTAATTTCATAGATGTGGAAAGTGAGGCTTAGGTTAAGTGATTTATTGAAAATGATGGAGCCTGTTTTTGAACCTAGTTTGGTCCGATTTTGTTTCTTTTCTTTTCTTTTCTTTTTTTTTTTTTGAGATGGAGTCTCTCTCTGTGGCCCAGGCTGTGTTGCAGTGGCGTGATCTCAGCTCACTGCAAGCTCCGCCTCCCGGGTTCACGCCATTCTCCTGCCTCAGCCTCAGCCTACCACACCTGGATAATTTTTTGAATTTTTAGTAGAGACAGGGTTTCACCTTGTTAGCCAGATGGTCTCGAGCTCCTGACCTCGTGATCTGCCGCCTTGGCCTCCCAAAGTGCTGGGATTGTAAGCGTGAGCCACCGTGCCCGGCTGGTCCGATTTTAAAACATGAAATGTATGCATTGTGCTATTGCTACTTCCCATTTTATAAATAAATAGTGGGAATACTTTTCTAATGGTAGAACTACTGTTTGCTTTCTGGGGAAGTATACTTCTAATTTTGGAGGGACATAGGACTCTGAAACTTTTATTAGAAATGTGCTTGACAGGGTTGGAATGAGGCTGGGATTGAACCTGGAGTGTGAAGCCCAAATTCTGATCCCACCACAAGTGGTGGTTGGACAGGGCTGGAAACCCATATACTCTCCCTTTTGTTAACCCGATCGAGCCACAAAACCCCTGTTACTATGACCCTTTCTTATGAAAAACGTATCAGTGAGGGTTAGTTCATCATCTAGATCCCCTGGTTAACATTAATCTCTACTTTTGTTTTTCCATCTTGCTCTGTTCACACTTTTTATCACCTGCATCTCTGTTTTGCTTTAGAATGATGTGTCCATAAGCCATTGGTTTATTTAAATTATAAGCCTCTTAAGGGCAGGAACTTAAGACACTTTCTCAAGTGACTTGTTTGCATTTGCGTTCTGCAGTGTGCCTAACACGTAATTCACTGGGACATGTCTTCTGGGAGTCATCCTATTTGGATCCTGTATCCCCACTATCACTGAATGGACAGGGAACTGCTATGCAATTGTGAAAATACAATTTCATGTGTTTTTAGCCTTTAAGAGGAGGGATTGTGATTCTGGGAAACCAGACCTTAACAAAGTGCAGGACCCCTGGGAAAAGGAAAGACCTGTGTCCTAGCAGCTGTGGGTCTTAATGCTGGCATTGTTAGAAACCCCCTAGGTGCTATGAACTGCAAGGGGAAGAAACTGAGAAGGCCCTGAGATGGTGAAATGGCCTCTACTCATTACTCTTCTATCTCCCCTTTAGACTTTAAAGTGGTTCATTAAGACAACAGACTATAAACCTCTTTATAAGTACAGGCTCAGTAAATGAGATACAGGTGAATTTTTATTGGAGACAAGTCACTGTGCAGGTGCAGTAGTTATATTCCCATGTCTGTTCTATGGACTCTGAAAGGCACTGCCTGTGAGGCAGCTTCCCCAGTGTCTTAACAGGAAAGTGTGGGAAAAGACATTTTGCTGCCTCATGGCTTAGCTAGCTAACTAGCTGATTAGCTGGTTATCAACTCCCCGGATTTCCTCAGCACCTGTTATTAGTGGCACATTTTAGGCACTCAGATTTCTGTTTAAGTCATCTGGAGCCATCTAATTTTGCTTTTAAGAAGCATGTGAGCAAGAAAGACTCTTTTTTTTTTTTTTTTTTTTTTTTTGAGACGGAGTCTTGCTCTGTCTCCCAGGCTGGAGTGCAGTGGTGCCATCTCCACTCACTGCAAGCTCCGCCTCCCGGGTTCACGCCATTCTCGGCCTCAGCCTCCCCGAGTAACTGGGACTACAGGCGCCAGCCACCACGCCCGGCTTATTTTTTGTATTTTTAATGGAGACGGGGTTTCACTGTGTTAGCCAGGATGGTCTCAATCTCCTGACCTCGTGATCTGCCCACCTCGGCCTCCCAAAGTGCTGGAATTACAGGAGCTCCCGGCCAAGAAATATTCTTTCTAACACAGGGCATCAAATGAAGTTCAAACATGGCCTTGGTGTGGGTGACAGATGATAGGTGGATTTCAGTTACCTGATAGGAGTTGGGAATGATGGAATCAACATGGTGGCAGATTTACTCTCACCTCCCTGACTGTTGTTGGGGAAGGGCCTGCCTCTGCCTGGTCCAGTCTAACATGGAAGGAGAGGACGAGCGGTTCTTCAGAGGCTACAGGGTTTGAATACATCATGCAGCCATAAATCCCAGAAGCACTTGCATGTATTAGTTTAGACATAGGTCTTGGAGGCACAGGGTAAAAGCCTCCTCTGACTGCCTATGCTGGCATTTGTCTGTTTCTTCGTTTCATTTTTAGCTTCTAAATATTGATTAGCTTTAGTGAGGGCTCACTGGCTCTTGTGGTTATCCTATAAATATAAGGGGGATAAGGCCCACGACAGTTAAATGGCATTCCTGGAGCACAGCAAAGTGGAAGGGGTGGTCAGGTTTGCAAAATGCAGTTCAGCAGCAAATGCTATCCTGATGTCTCCCATGTCCTCTACTGGGTACCTCCTACTAAGCTTGGGTGCTTTTTTCCTTTGCAAATGCAGACTGTTGCACTTTACAGTAATCAACTGCTATGACTGCAATGAACTATGACTTCACTGGAGAGAATCTTTGAAATCAAGTGTATTAAATTGACTCTTCTTTTCTCAGGTAATAATGAGTAGACATTCCAGCTATAAAGAAAGAATTAATAGGTTCCAAGCTTTTATAGGCTTTGGGGCAGTAATAAAAAAAAGAGAGGAACTGGCACAGATGCTGCTGTGCTTGATTTCATTCTTTTTGAGGGGTGTTAAAGTTCTTGACAGCCTGGTCAAATGACCCAAGGGGGCAAATGCACCGGCTCTGTGTGAGGTCAGGGATGAGGATGGCAAGGTAGATAAACTGTCTGTTTGATGCAGATTTGTGCTGAAATGTTCAAATCTTCAACCTGTTCTCAGTCTTTTGAAAATCAAGGCATGTAAATGAGTGATGATAGCCTCTAGTGTCTGGTTAGGATTCCCCAGATGACACCTTGGCAGAGCATTTAGCCAGAATATTTTTGGCACCTCAGAGAGTAACTTGTATAAAAGGTGACCATGAAATAATTTGGGCTCATTTGTGAGCTTCTGCCTTATCTCATTTGTTTTCAGACTCACAGGAAGGAAAATGACTTACGATTGCATCAGGGGTTGGACTCTCTGGATTTGAATCTTGGTGCTATAGCTTACTAGCTTTGTAGCTTGTGACAAGTTATGTAAAATCCCTACGCTTTTCTACACCTGTGACATGGAGATAACAATAATAGTACACATAGGGCTATTGCTGGAATTAAAAAGACCTATTTTATGTTAAGTATTTATGACAGTGCCTGCCATATTGCAGATATGCAATAAATGTTCAATACGTTCAACATCAGCATCACTCTTGCAAACAATTTGAGAGCCTACCCTGAATCTGGTGCAGTGCAAGCAACTAGGTATATGTAGGTTTACAAGTTATTAGGTTCTGCCTCCAAGAAGTTCAAAGTGTAGTGGTAAACACAGATGTAAAAACAGATAAAGAGTATTGTCAGTAAGAGCACCAGGGTAGATGGCTAGGTGTGTAGGAGTGGGGAAGATGGAGGGAAGTGGACCAGATTGAGGGAAGGTCAGAAGTGGGAGTTTCATGGACCTGAAAATAACTTAAAGCAATTCTCAGTGATTCCCAGTGCTATGGTGAGAATGCCATTGATGTAAAATATTGATGTAGATTAAGTCTGCATGTGTTGTGTCTTAGAAGTAAGCTTTGTGTTCCTTCCATGCTGTCCTGCCCTACTGCCCCCACCCCAGAACAAGCCATATCACTTCATGTCTGAGTTGTTGAGTCTGTCTGTCTTGCCTGTCACCCTCTGATTCATTTCTCCCTCTTCAATTTTTCTGGCTTAGGATCTGGAAACATTTTATATATGAAGTATTATTTATTAATAAGCAATAATGTGTGTTTCCTGCTTTGTATGAAAAAACCTAAAAATTGCTAATTAACAGTATGGAACTGAAAACACAGAAAATGCTATTTAAGCCCCCTTATTTCTGTCTTAGGAAGTCTGTTAATGCAACATATTAGTAGACCAAAGGACATTAACTATGGAATCATTTCAATGGATGTCAAAAAGGTATGGGATAAAATTTAGCAGTTATTTTTTTATTAAAAAACAAAACAAAAACGATTTTTAATAGACTAGGATTAAGGACGCTCTTTCTTAACTTGGTAATGTGTCTAAAACCAATAGTCATCCCCATACCTATCCTTTAAACACCAGAAGACTCTCTGTGGTGCACACTGTTGGTTCCCTGCCCGTCAGTCATCCCCATCCTTTTTCTTGCCCACAGAGCTCTGGATATATTCTGGTGTTTACCCTTCCACGTTCTCAGAGGAAGTTGACCTCCGCTTCCCCAGCAGTGGGGAGGTGGAATAGATTAAGCCAGTCATTGGGATTCCATTCTTTTCGTTGATGATTGCCTTAAACGAGTCATGCAACACAATCTGTCCAATAAGAAGGCCAGAGGAAGCCTTACCGGAGGTTCCTGGGAAGGCTTTCCTTTCTTTTACAAGTAAATTTGTAAAAATATATTTTCCCTATCCTGGACTTGGATATTATCTAAAGACTGTGATACTTAGATTTCCTCCAGCCATCTGGCAACCATGAGGGGAAAGCCAGGAGAATCACAGAAAAAACATATCAGGTCCCTACATTATTGGGCATCTGAATTAATCAACTCTGGAACTGGCCTGACTCAAGACTTCATATTATGTAGATAATACAATTTCCACATTGTTTAAACCACTCTCAGTTGTGTGTTTTTATTTTACTTGCAGTTGCAAACATCTTAATTAGTGCATGTTCTTTTTAAAGTGAGGGATGATATCAAGGTGTCAGGAATCAGATAATAACCAATAATAATATATAATGTAATGGAAATGTTAGCCATTGAATAAAGGCAAGACATAAAAGAAACAAGAATTATAAGAGGATGAGGGCCAGGCACAGTGGCTCATGCCTGTAATTCCATGTTTTGGGAGTCCAAGGTGGGAGGATGGCTTGAGGCCAGGAGTTCAAGACCAGCCTGGGCAACATAGCAAGACCCTGTACCTAAAAACAATTTTAAAAAATTAGCCAGATGTAGTGGTATGCACCTGTAGTCTTAGCTTCTTAGAAGGCTGAGGCAGGAAGATTACCTGAGCCCAGGAGTTTGAGGCTGCAGTGAGCTATGATGGTGCCACTGTATTCCAGTCAGGGCAACAGAGCAAGACCTTGCCTCAAAAAAAAAACAAAAAGAATAAATAAATAAATACAGAATTACAAGATGACAGGGACGACCTTGTCATCATTTACAGATGATACCTCAAAAACGTAGAGAATCAACTAAAAATATATTAGAACAATAACAATTGAGCATTGTGGCTGGATACAAAATAAATATGCCCAAATCAATAGTACTTTTATTAGCCAAGGAAAACAATCAATTACAAAATATATCTGAAAAAAGATACCCTTGACCGGGCCTGGTGACTCACACCTGTAATCCCAGCACTTTGGGAAGCCAAGGCAGGCAGATCACCCGAGGTCAGGAGTTCGAGACCAGCCTGGCCAATATGGCAAAACCCTGCCTCTACTGAAAATACAAAATAATTAGCCGGGCACCTATAATCCCAGCTACTAAGGAGGCTGAGGTACAAGAATCATTTGAACCCAGGAGGTGAAGGTTGCAGCGAGCTGAGCTCATGCTCCTGCACTCCAGCCTGGGAGACAGAGTGAGACTCTGTCTCAAAAAAAAAAAAAAAAAAAAAAAAAAGGAAAAAGAAAAGAGAAAAGATACTCTTAATAACAATAAGTGTAAAATATCTAGAAATAAATTTAATAAGAAATCTGTAGGACTTATATGAAGAAAAAATTAAAACCTAACAAGGGACATACTAAAAGCCTGAATTAATGCAAAAATATCCCAGGTTGCTGAATAGGAAAATTTAGTAATATTATTCCCATATTAATATGGAATTTCAANGCACCTATAATCCCAGCTACTAAGGAGGCTGAGGTACAAGAATCATTTGAACCCAGGAGGTGAAGGTTGCAGCGAGCTGAGCTCATGCTCCTGCACTCCAGCCTGGGAGACAGAGTGAGACTCTGTCTCAAAAAAAAAAAAAAACTCTAAAAAAAAAAAAAAAAAAAAAAAAAAAAAAAAAGGAAAAAGAAAAGAGAAAAGATACTCTTAATAACAATAAGTGTAAAATATCTAGAAATAAATTTAATAAGAAATCTGTAGGACTTATATGAAGAAAAAATTAAAACCTAACAAGGGACATACTAAAAGCCTGAATTAATGCAAAATATCCCAGGTTGCTGAATAGGAAAATTTAGTAATATTATTCCCATATTAATATGGAATTTCAATAAAAATATCAAGCAGGAATTTGTTTTAGGATCTGACAAAATTATTTTAAATTTTATTTGGAAATATCAGATAAGAATAGTTTTTTAATCTGCTGGTATAATTTGTGTTTTTGTTGCGCTCGTGTGCGCGCGCGTGTGTGTATGTCTGTGTGTGTGTGTGTGTGTGCTCTGTGTCTGTGATGCAATATTTGCTGCATAAAAGTTTTAACACTTATACGTAGTAGATTATGATTTTTATTAATACAAACACTCTGTTTCAGGTAATGACTTTTCCTAGGAATTACATCTGGTTTCATAAGATGTTTTGTTTGTTTTACTTTGTATTTGCTCAATTATGTATGATTTTCCTTTTATTTCTATAATTTGTCTTGATTTGTTTTTGCTGTATCACTTGAAAGCAGCATATACAGTAAGATTTACTTTTGAACCCAGTATAAGAGGTTTCTTTTAAAGGAAGAGTTTAAACCGTTTGGTTTTACAGCCATAAATGATATGTTTGAGCTCTTCTAATTTTATTTATTCTACTTTCTTTAGTGTTTTCTTTGTTTTCTATATAGATTGTTTTCAAAATTCCAATTTGAATATATACTTAAACCTGGAGTTCTCTAATTATGCAAATTAATTTAAAAAGGAATCCTTTAATGTCCCCATTGCATAAAAAAGAGTCAAGTTAAACTTTTTTTCCCCTATCCTGGTCTAATCCTTCCAGTGTTTGTTAATTCAATTTGATGCTATAGATTAAAAATACATTATTTTATCTGATATCAGTTTAATATTATATGCTTCTTTTTTAAGTTTTAAATTAAAATGTGATGATATTAAGTACAACTCATTGTTCTTCAAGGATGCTTTTAGTGTTTTGCATTAAATTGGTCATTACACGAAATTAGGCATTTCCTACTCTATTATATTGAGTTCTTTATTTTGATGTTTTATTCACTTAACTGGAATGTGTACTTTGAATAGTTTTTTGTGAGAATGTTATACACGTGCAGTGTTTTATGAGGTTTCACATTGCTTAAAATTTTTCTTTTGCCTTTGTTAAATGAACAATAATTTGTCTGGGAATACAATTATTTTATCGTAAACTTTTCCTACCAAACTATAGATGGGTCATAGGTTAATGGTGTTTAGTATTGTGAAAGAGAGGTTTAGGGCTAATTTGATGTCTATGACTTTGTAGTTAACCTGATTTTCTGTCTGGTTAGTCCTGTGAGTTTGGAAAAATAATGGAAATTACTTTTTTGGTCATATAGGGTTTATTTTCAGTTATTTTGCTTAGTACTCACTGTAGTTTTGCTCCTGGGAGCAGGTTTTTGTCCACATGTGAATATTTATCTTTATTATTTTTATTTTTGGTACTGTTCCTTACTATTGAATTTCTTCCTGCTTAGTTTGGATCTCTGTGCTGTATGTTCCCTCTCTATCACCTTTTCCGTATTTATTTTTGTATTTGTCTTTTGAAATTGCATCTGGTTGTGATCATGTTTGTCTGTCACAGCATGGGTATTATTTTCCACAAGTCGATTATGTTCTGTATTACCTCCAGCTTTCCTCTTGCATCTTAGGCTTCCTTGTATTCTTTCTTTTCATTTGTGTCCTCATTTCAATCTTTTCTTCTCTTTTGGCTATTGTCTCTTGTCTTAAGGAGGCCATCTTCTCTTAGAGTTATTTTGGTTTGGAAACACTATTAAAAATGCATACTAAAATTTTTATATGTTACGCTTTGCATATTTTCTTCTGAGTTGTCAGGATACAATACAAAATAAGGAAAATCAATCATTTCCCAGTGTCACACAGGCTTATTGTTGTGTTTCTGTTTACACATTCTCAAAAAGAGAATGAACTAGTCTTGGGGTTTGCCAAAAGGCAGGATGTAAGTTGCCAGCCTGGGTGGCAGCCTTTTTGTGGGTGACTTGAGCAAACTCTAATGTCAATCTTCATGTGTTTGAATTCTGTGTAGAATGTACTAAATTTCTCTGTGACTCAGTTTTCCTGTCTGTAAAATGGGAATAATGATTTTACCAATTTTATAGGGTTGTTGTGTGGATTAAACAAAATAATATATGAAAAAAAGGCGCAAAAGCAGTATCCTCCTAAGTGTAGAAATAAGTAATTGTACTAACGCATACATAAAACAAAAATATGTTCCTAAAATCATTTTAGATTTTAAAAGTTAATATGGGCTCATTAAAAAAATTGAATATTACAAAACAGTAAATACAGAGTAAAAGAACATGTAAAATCTTCACTCAGAGGAATTATCAGAAGAATCTCCGATATTTTGGCATATTCCTCTCCAGTATTTCTGTTTATTAGAAAATTATATTAAAAAGAATGTACTTGTATGGAACCCTAGACATTTTGGCAATAAAACTCTAAAGAAGGTAAATATACAAAAATACGTCAAGATCTACCATAGCAGCTACCATTGTGTTCTGTTTGCAGTAGACATGAAGAAAAGTTTGTTAATATGGGGATAAATGGAACATATTATACTATTCCAAGACGTTTTATGTTAATCATTATTTTCCTTTTATCCAGGAGAGAATATTTTCATTTTGGGCTCTTTTGTAAGACAGTTCTTTATTTTCTATATAGACTTTGTTTTCTATATAGAAAGTTCTTACAAAAGAAGATTCTCTGCTTAATTAATTTAACCTTTCTGAAATATAGGTGTCTAAAGAGCCAAAACTAGCAGGATGGACCTATGAAATGAGTGGGTAATTCATTATTACTGGGTTTCTTCAAAGCATAATGTTAAATCTGGTTCAGCTTAATTAATGTGACTCTACTTTTTATCTTCTGCAACATGCAAATTGATTAAAATTAAGGTCTACTCTTCTCTTGGCAGGAATTTTTATTTAGCTATCTTCTCCTATATTCATCATTAAGGTGTAAACTGAAAACTCACAACTATATTTCCAAAGTTGCAATGTAAAGGAAATGTAAGATTCTCGTCTAATTAGTAAGATTAAGCTATTTAATATTAAATGATTTACTACTAAATAAAAATATTTATTTT
>NW_016814625.1:870406-912418 GCF_001698545.2 Rhinopithecus bieti
ACTACTAAATAAAATATTTATTTTGTTATTAATTTAATATTAAATGATTTTAAACAAGCTCTTGAGTAAAACAATATTAATTTCTTTTCTTTTTCTTTTGTCTGTTTTTTGAGACAAGGTGTCACTCTGTGGACCACTGCTAAATGCAGTGGCACAATCTTAGTTCATTGCAACCTCAAATTCCTGGGATCAAGCAGTCCTCCCACCTCAGCCTCACAAGTAGCTGGGACTGCAAGTCCACACCACCACTCCTGGCTAATTGTTTTATTTTTTGAGAGACAGAGCCTCCCTATGTTGCCCAGGTTGGTCTCAAACTCCTAGGCTCCAGGGATCCTCTCACCTCAGCCCCCCAAAGTGTTGGGATTACAGGTATGAGCCACTATGCCTGGGCTTATTTTCTTGGTTCCCATTAAAAAACAAAGTATTTTTGTTGTTTAGCATAACGGCATTTTGTTTTTGCTTTTGTTTTTTTAAAATTAGGGGTAGAGGTAAAATTCTCTTGATGTATATTGCGATGAAACTACTTGAAACAGTATTCCAAAACTCAAGTTTCTTGAGGGATAGCTATATGCTAAATACCATATTTGGTGTTTTGCATATTGTTTAGTTGACAAGATCAAACAATGTAAGGCAGTATTTCATGTCACTAGTTTTTAAACTTTAGCATGCATATAGCTTTACCTGGGGAGCTTGTGAAATTACAGAGAGGTAGGCTCTATCTACCTCTAGAGATTCTGAATCAGTAGGTCTGGGATGGGTCCCCAAAATTTGGATTTTAACAAACTGATGCTGATGCTACTGCTTTCAGGATCACATTTTGAGAATCACTGTGATGAGCCACACAGGAGTGGTAAGGATGACAAATTGCAGGGTATTCAGGGGAGGAATGCTGCAAACCACTCTTGGTTAGGATGTATGTGAAAGGCTTCTGGGGCCAGGTGGGATTTGAGCAAGACCTTGATGGGTAATTAACATAGAGTAGAGAAGAGGGGATGGAGGAGAGAACAACCAGAGAGGGAACTGTGTAAGCAGCGATATGGAGGTAAGAATGTAAAATTCTTGTTTGAGGGATGCCAAGACCATCTGACAGGAGGAAGTGATTCTTGCTGTATTAGGCAATAAGATTGAACAGGCTAATAGAGGCTGGATTTTTGAAGATCTTTAATATCTGGTTAAAGAATTGTACTGTACTTTGCCTAGGCAAGGAACTGGAGGTGGGGTAATATAAGAATTTCAAAGGGGAAAATATACCTAGTAGAAAACATATTTAAAAGAAAAATAAAAATAGCCAAAATCAGGCCCTAGCTAATATTCTTTTGCTCTCTCCCTTCTTCTCTCTTAACTTCTGAAGGCTATGTGGAGCCAGTAAATATTGTTTATTAGATGAGTGACACGGGCACAATAGTGTTTTAGAAAATTAAGCTGGTGGCATTGTAGAATGAATTGTAGAGGGCCGAGGGAGACTCTTGTAGAAATCCTAGGCTTGAAGAGGTGAAAGTTTTTATTTGGGGATCATGATACCCTTAAAATAAGTAGGGCAGTTAATGCAGCTTGCTTTGTGGAGGGATGGTTAAGATGGAGTGTTTGCTTTTGGCTTCGTAGGGCAGGATGACTTCTAACTGGAATGTGTAGCTTGTGGTTGTGAATCTAAAGCTGGAGCTTGGGAGACAGGTGGAAACTAAATATAGGAATACAGTGCTTGATGGATTGCTAAATTCATTTATTTGTTCAATTAACAATGTCTCAGTCACTGAACTGGGTGCTAGAGACCCAACGAACAGTCAGAAAGACTGAGTGTAAGGTCTTGGCATTGTAGCTTCAGGGGGAAAAGGGACAGAGTTCAGAGGATGCTGTGTTTGAGAAAAGAGAAGAAAAAGGAGGAGACGATGAAAGAGAAAGAGGAGGCTATGGAAGGAATGATCACAGCCATCACGTGGAAATCAGGATGTTAGATCTCCCACCATGGAGAGAATTTGAGGAAGGAGGTAATAATGGGCAGTGTCAAATGCTGCAGCACAGAATTGCAGCTACTGGGCTGGATGACTGGAGTATGCTGGTTGCCCTGTGGGGCTGTTCTTTGGGAGCAGAGTTATCTGTAGTGGAATGGGGTGGGGGCAGGGGCAGAGTCCTTGAGGAAGTGAAGACCCTGGATTCAGAGCAATTGTTCAGGAAATTTAGTGGCAAGCATTAAGAGAGATTAGGACAGCAGAAAGCTAACATGCTTTCTTTTCTCAAAGTGAGGAAGACCTTTGGGCGGTTGACCATAGTGGGCAGGAAGCAGTGGTAGGGGAGAGATAAAGGTATGAGCCCGCAGTCTCGCTGATCTCAGTACAGAGCTGCTCCATTTTTCTGCTTTCTGGGGGCCTAGTCCTTGGGAGTCACTTTGACTCCTCTCTTTCTCTGCACTGATCATTGGATCCATCATAAAACCTTTTGGTACTTTATCTTTTGAAAATATAGCCGTAATCCAACTACTTCTCACAGCTATGCCACTATGAACTTTCTCTTGAATTATTGAAAGTCTCCTAACTGATCTCTCTTCTCCTTCTTTGACCTTGAGTCTGTTCTCATCCAGTGTCTAAAGTGATCCTAATAAAGCTTAAGTTGGATAATGCCACTGTACAAAATCCACAAGGGACTCCCTCTCTTTTATTATTCACTAAATATTGAATTCCTTGCAGTAACCTACAAGGCCCTGCCAAACCTGACCTGCTCCTCCAACCCCCAGCACCAAACACACACCCTCCTCAAGCTCAAGCCCTCCAGGAGACTGCGGCCTCCTCTCACCGAGGAATGGTCTTCTTCAAATATCTGCTTGGTCTCTCTCCTCTTTTGGGTCTTTGTTCACATGTCATCTTTTAAGTGAGACCTCCCAGGACACTCTTTTATAAGTTGTAACTCCATGGCCTGTACCTAAGGCTGGAATTCAGGAGGCTGTGTGGCCTTCCTGGGAAAGCAGAGAAGGGCTGGCAGTGGCAGAATGTGGTGAGAAGGGGCTAATGGACAGGTGCCCAGGAGTTGAGAAGCCCTGGAGACTCTGGAGAGGATGGGGCTCCAGTTCAAAAAGGAGGGAAGTTGAAGCAAGGTAGGCCTGAATAAAACTCATTCCTGTTTAAAATAGTTTTGTGTACATTGCAAGATGATTTTGATGTTTAAAAAGAATGTATTTTCACATGCATGGTGCCGTCATTTCTCCCCCCCCCCCTTTTTTTTTGGACAGAGTCTCACTCTGTCACCCAGGCTGGAGTGCAGTGGCATGATCTCCCCTCACTGCAACCTCTACCTCCCGGGTTCAAGGGATTCTCCTGCCTCAGTCTCCCAAATAGCTGGAATTACAGGTGCCTGCCACCATGCCTGGCTAACTTTTCTATATTTTTAGTAGGAACAGGGTTTCACCATGTTGGTCAGGCTGGTTTTGTACCCCTGACCTCAAGTGTTCCGCCCTCCTCAGCTTCCCAAAGTGCTAGGATGACAGGTGTGAACCACCGTGCCCAGCTCTTCCCTTTTTTTGGACAAATAGAACCCATATTGTTCATAGTAAAATATTTTTAAAATGTAGAGGAAAAAACTATTATGGGGATGTTTGCTTTATAGAGTTAAAGGTAAATACTCTGCAGGAATGGGTAATAAATGTAGCATGGTAAATAAATTTGTAGATAGTCTATCTAATTATGTATACTTTTCTGTATATTTAGCCATAGGGGTGTTAAAAAAGTTGGCATTTGTGTTGCTGTGAACTAATGTTATTATTTATAACATTCCTAATGTTTAGCTGAGAAGAATTGTTAGTTTGTACACCAGTCTTTCAGTATTTGGCAGCTTGCTTAAATTGTGGTTTTTGATATTTGGACATGTATATTAAAAACAAGTATTAATTTCATTTCTTCATTCCAAAACACACAAACTAATCATGCATGAATTGCATGGGAGTGCACATAAATGCAACATATCAGTTTATGCGAACTCAGATTTTTTTTAATGTAAAGAGTTCGGTTTTAAATGATTTGGGTGATTGTAGTCATTCCCTCTATTTAGTAACATGTGCCCAGATTTATACAGCTATGCAATGAATACCTATGCACATGTTGACAAAATGTCACACATTGACTCATTTGCACATTGTCTAAAATACCTGTAATTTTAAGCCATAGAAGTTCCTAAAAAAAGGGAAAGTTCAACCTGGTCTTAAAATGGCAATTAGAATAACATATTTTCACTGGAGAAAGGATGCAACAGGATGCATAGTTTAGCTTTTTCATTTGTGCAGATGAAGATCCCAGGGTTCTGAAGATTTCCATTGTTCAAAGCCACTGGGCTAGGAAGTGTTAGAGCACTAGTAAGAACTCACTAATGAGAACCTTTTATATCAATGAAGAGAATGTTTGGTTGATTGAAAAATTTGTTTTTAACACAGTTTTATTGGACTATGAACTCTTGAAGGGTCAAGGCTAACTTGGGGTCCCATGGTATTCATCTTTGTATCTCAGTGCATAGCACAGTTTCCGGTACATAGTAGGTATTTGGTGAATGCATGATTTCCAAAAGTAAGTTTATTTTCTCCGTTCTAATAATATTTAAAAAAAATTAACAAAACAAAAAAGGCATTTAGAGAAAGTAGAGTTTTAAAAATAAAATTAATAAATTGAGTTAAAACTGAAGCTAGTGAATTGGTTTTCTTGACTATATAAATATTGTCTTAATGTTTACAGTTGGACTTACTAATTCCCAGAAGTAAATGGCCATTTGTAAACAGTGTGTTTGGTTTGAATGCATATGTATAAACATGTGGTGTGTGTAAGTATGTGTAAAGGAGTTTATATTTTATTTATGTATGTCTTTTACTACTTTATTAACATATATTATATTTTACTTAACATTTCCAGAGAATGCATTAAAGTTAACGTTCTCTGAGACTTAATCTTCCCTGAGAAAGGATCTATCCAGTGGTTTAGTCAAACTGACTTTATAGGATGTTCTGTAATTGGTGGACACAGTGCTAGTTCTTTCTGTATTCATCGTGTTATTTAATTCAGTGTCACAATAATATTGTTTGCTGCTTTTATTTACAGACAAAGCACAGAAAAGTCAAGTCTCATTTACACAACTAGTCGGGCGTGGTAGGTCACACCTGTAATCTCAGCACTTTGGGATGCTGAGGCAGGCAGATCACGAGGCCAGGAGTTCGAGACCAGCCTGGCCAGCATGGTGAAACCCCATTTCTACTAAAAATACGAAAATTAACGAGGCTTGGGGGCACACACCTGTAGTCCCAGCTACTCGGGAAGCTAAAGCAGGAGAATCGCTTGAACCCAGGAGGTGGAGGTCGCAGCGAACTGAGATTGTGCCAGTGCACTCCAGCCTGGGTGACTGAGCCAGACTCCCATCTACAAAAAAAAAAAAAAATTACACAACTAATCAGGAGCAGAACTGGGTCTCCTGAATCAATGTCCCTGCTTTTTATCCAGCAAACCAGCCTGGCTCCGAGGTTAGCATCTTCATATGTTATCTTATGAAGGGTGGAATATATAATTTTAAATAGCAGAGAACGATAGTGTACAACCACAGGCACCGACACCCAAAAGGGCTGGTGGTACCATGACTGCAGAAGGAAAGTATGTATCCAAGTTGGATCACAGCTCCCTTATACGCAGGCCCATGAAGGGACAATGGAAAGAGGGGCGTGAATTCTAGATGATAAGCTGGTAGGCTTTTTCCCAAGAGGACTCGTTTCAGATGGGTGAATTTATCACAATGAGGGTCAGTTCTGCCACTCAGGCTCAGGGACCTCACTTTGTATTTTCTGGGGTATGTGCATGTGTATGTGTGTGTGTGTGTGTGTGTGTGTGTGCAGGCAGCAGAAGGCAGTTTCTATGTATTATTTAGAATATTGTGCCAATTTATTAAATTACAGTGAGAACTAGAACTATCAAAGCCACTTAGTTTATGTAGAACTAATATATGCATTTTTTGGTCTAGGTGATAGACTTAGTTTACTGTCTAACCTGGCCTTTCATATCTTAGTGATGGAAGCAGTATAAAAGGGTAGGGTTTGTACAGTAGTCCTCCTTCTCTGTGGGTTCATTTTCCACAGTTTCAGTTACTCAGAGTCACCACGATCTGAAAATATTAAATGGAAAATTCCAGAAATAAACAGTTCACAAGTTTTAAATTATCCATCGTTCTGAGTAGCATGATGAAATCTCGAGCTGTCCCACTCTGTCTGCCCAGGCCATGAATCAGGCCCTTATCTCGTGTATCCACACAATAGACGTTGCCCTCCCTTTAGTCACTTAGTAGCTCTCTTGGTTATCGACCAAATTGACTGTTGCAGTCTTTTTTTTTTTTTTTTTTTTTTGAGATGGAGTCTCACTCTGTCGCCCAGGCTGGTGTGATCTCAGCTCACTGCAAGCTCCGCCTCCTGGGTTCAAGCCATTCTCCTGCTTCAGCCTCCCCAGCAGCGGAGACCACAGGCACCCACCACCATGCCCGGCTAATTTTTTGTGTTTTTAGTAGAGATGGGGTTTCACCGTGTTAGCCGGGATGGACTGTTGCAGTCTTGCAGTGCTTGTGTTCAAGTAACCCTTATTTTATTTAATAATGTCCCCAAAGTGCAAGAGTAGTGATGCTGACATGTTGTTATAATTGGTCTATTTTATTATTAGTTATTGCTACTAATCTTGTATTGTGCTTAATTTATAAGTTAAACTTTACCATAGGTATGTAGTATAGAAAAAAAAGTGTATATAGGGTTCAGTAGTATTCTTAGTTTCAGGCATCCATATATTCTCTACAGATAAAGGAGGAGTCCTGCATTCATGGCTATTCTGTGGCAGAGCTGGGAATAGAATTCTCATGTCCTCAGCTCTTGGCCCAGAGCTCTTTCCACTGGTTTTGGAGTGACTGGGACTCACAAGTGCTGGAGAGGTGGGCCTACCTTGAGTGTTGCTACTCCTTTTTACTGCTTGTCTTCACGTACTGAGCAGTTTTATTGTTTATTCACATGGAAAGCTGGAATAGTGGTAAAATTAAAGTAAAAATAAACTTAAAAATCAGTTTAGGACTGGATGCTAGAATTCGAACTCCTGTAGGCAGGGACCAACTCTGTTTCTTCTGCATATCCCAAGAGGCTCCAGAGGCCCAGGGACAGTTGGGCCTGTCTTACCAACACTTAATGAAACGTCGGTTGAAATAAAAACCCTCATAAGTCAGGCATGGCTAAGTCAATCAGTCAGCAAATATTGACTGTTAGCTCTGGGCATGAAATATCTTGATCACTTGGACATTGATATCTCCCTTGGAACTAACTATGCTAAAAAACCATCTTGGTTTTAGTGACATGCCTCTCCTCGAGTCACTAACACGTTCATAGAATAGCAAGCTTATAGGTAAGTGGCACTGACTCTGTTGTTGGAAATTGAAAGATGGGTGCTTCCACTTCTGCAGTAGCCACTAAAAACTTGTGGTCAAATTCAGTGCCTGAGCTTTGAAATCAGTTCAGTTCAAAAAACAGATGGGCTATTCTTCTGATGAAATGCTAATAATATCAACAATGACCATTAGTTATTAAGTGCTTAGTACTTGTCGGACACTGTGCATTACCTTGTTTCATTTTCACACCAACTGCGAACTTGCCATGCTGTCCCCACTTCACAGAGTAAAGGAACTGGAGGTTCAGAGACCGGCCCAAGGTTATGCAGCTAATGAGTGGGAGCACTGGGATCTGAGCCCAGGACTTCCTTCAAAAGCTCTTTGTTTTTTCATCCTTAGGCAATCATCTTGAGCCTTGTCTATTTGTTTATTATTTTTTAAACAGTTTTCTTGTGATGGAGAATACAATTCATCCATTTGAAGTATTCAATTCAATGGATTTTTGTATATTCACAGAGCTGTGCAACCATCAATACAGTCAATTTTGGAACATTTTTATCACCTGCAAAAGAAACATCATTCCACATTTCCCTTCAACTGTATCCCATCCCAGCCCTAAACAATCACTAATCTACTTTCTGTCTTTATAGATTTTCCCATTATGGACATTTACTCTAAGTAGATTTATACAATATATGGTGCTTTGTGACTGGCTTCTTTCACATACCATAATGTTTTCAGGTTTTGTCCATGTCGTTACATGTTATAAACTGAATGTTTGTATCCCCTGTAAATTCCTATGTTGAAGCCCTGACCCTCAGTGTGACTGTATTTGGAGATGGGCCCTTTGAAGAACTGATAATGGTTAAATAGAATCAAAAGCTTGGGCCCTACTCTGGTAGGATTAATATACTTATAAGAAGAGACACCAAAGAGCTTGCTGTCTCTCTGCCATATGGGGACACAGTGGAAAGGTGACCATCTGCAAGCCAGAAAGAGAACCCTCACCAGAAACCGACCCTGCTGGTCCTCAATCCGGGATTTCTAGCTGGACCACGATCTGAGATTGCTGTAAGACAGTAAAGTTCTGTGGTTTAAGCCATCCAGTCTGTGGTATTTTGTTAGGGTAACTCTAGCAGACTAATACCTACCATGATTAGTAGTTTATTATTTTTTTGTGACTGAATAAGTACCATTGCATGGATATACCAATGTTGTTTATCTATTCATCAACTGATGGACATTTGGCTATGACCTCCCATACCCTCATTCTCCCCACGCCACCCTAAAGCAAGCACTAATCTACTTTCTGTTCCTATAGATTTCTCTGTTCTGGAAATTTCATACGAGTGAAATCATAATCTTGTGACTGACTTTTTCATTTAGCATGTTTTCAAGGTTCATCCTTGTAGTAGCATGTATGAATATTTCACTCCTTTTAATGACCAAATAATATTTCAATGTGTGGAGATTGTAAATGTTGTTTATCTGTTCATCAGTTGATGGACATTTGGGTTGTTTCTACCTTTGGGCTATTATGAATAATGCTGCTGTGAACATCTGTGTACAACTTTTTATGTGTACATACATTTTCATTTCTCAGGAGTCACTGAGAATTGCTGGGTCATATGGTTTTAGTCTCTAAGGTTTTGTAAGTCCTTTTGGAAGTTGCCAGAGTACTCACAATACATAGAGGTAGCAGAATACAGAAGAATTAACAAAGGGTTTATGCCATATTTTTGAAATCTGATAATTATGTTTCCCCCTTCTGCTCCACATAGGAACACTCAATGGAATTATAGAATCTTAGAACTGGAAGGCAATTGAGAGGTGACCTAGTCTCACTGTTTAATTTTAAAGATGAGGAAATCAAAGTTCAGAGACTGACTCACTTCCCAGGATTGTACAGCTGGGTCATGGCTGGACCAGGACCACACATGTAATCTCTTTTTCTCTCAGGTGGTGTTTTCCACTGGGGTAACCTCTCAGACAGGGAGCAGTTCTTAGGAATGAGGCTCAGTTGCTGAAATAAAGATGCTTCGTATATTGTTTCCCACTGGCTGAAGTCTATCTGGAGTTCAAAACTAGGTCATGGTAATTCTTTTGGATATGCCGTGTGGCGTTAGAGAAAGCTTGTCTTTCAAAGCCCTTTGATTATAGGAGGGGGTGAAGTCCCAGTGAGGTAGTGACCTTGGGGACTGTCACAAAAGGGTGCTAGTAGGTATGAAGGAAACACAATTGTTGAAGTTCAGTGAGCAATCTGATTGCAGTAAAGTAGAATGTGCATGTCTCAGAGCCTGATGATCCAGGAGGTTTACAAACGTCAAGATTCACAAATAGAAATGGAAATTTGGCCAGGTGCGGTGGCTCACACCTGTAATCCCAGCACTTTGGGAGGCTGAGGCGGGCGGATCACGAGGTCAGGAGATCGAGACCATCCTGACTAACACGGTGAAACCCCGTCTCCACTAAAAATACAAAAAATTAGCCGGGCATGGTGGCGGGTGTCTGTAGTCCCAGCTACTTGGGAGGCTGAGGCAGGAGAATGAGGTGAACCCGGGAGTTGGGACTTGCAGCGAGCCGAGATCGTGCCACTGCACTCCAGCCTGGGTGACAGAGCGAGACTCTCTCTCAAGAAAAAAAAAAAAAAGAAAGAAAAGAAAAGGAAATTTAAAAAGCTAGACATGACATGAAAAGTCAAAAGTTAAATGATTTTTAGCTTTTTAAAATAACTATAAGTTATAATACCTTTCACAATACCAAAATCAATTAAATAAGTTCTAAAGAAATAAGCAACTGTGAAAGTTCTCATTGAAGAGGGTTAGTGAAGATGCATTTAGTATGAAAGGGGAGAGGTGTATAAATGGTGATACTGGGATGATTTGCCAAGTTACTTGGTGAAACAAGCCTTGTTATCAGAGATAGATAAGAGTATTCAAAATAGCTTACTGAATGCTCTTAATGGCATTTCTGTTTCAGTTAAGATATGCTACTGATTTATTGAGTCACTTATTGAATATTTTATATGTAGAAAGAACATCTTGATTTTATAAGTTTTTCAAGACATATTTTATTTTGAGATGTGAAGAGTAGTTTTATTGTTAAACATTTCATGAAATGTGTAAAATGCTTGGCAACTGAATGAAAGTTCCAAAATCTGAAAGATGTACAGTTCCTCAGTACATTTTGTAGCACAGAGATATTCAGGGTCATTTAAAAATTGGAGCAAATAGTCATTATGTGGTCTAAATTAAAGTATAGTAGTTTCTAAAATTCAACAACCATTTGTGAGCTATGTACTCTATGTAAGCCATTGTTTGCTTCTTAGAAATGCAAAGATTAACCGGGTATCATTTCTACTACCAGGGAATTTGTAATTTAGTGGCTGAAGCAGCATTTAATAAGAACTTTATTGGCAAGAGAGAGAAAGAGAGAGAATAATAGAAGCGTAAAGGACAGGCCTAGGAAATATAGTTTTCATAATCATCTTTTAAATAAGGATTTATAAAGCCTGTCTCCTCCAATTAGTATTAAAGATGCCCTGTGGAGGCTAAGCCCTGCTGAATTCAGGATATAGATATTACTGTGATGAGATGTATGTAATTGGAGAAGGACATGACATATACGGAAAATGCTTAATGATTACTTGCAAGGGTGAATAGTGATAAATTGGACATTGGCTCTAAATATTGTAGAGTAAATGGGTGTAGCTGATGAAGCTTTTGTAAACTATGCCATCCATATTCAACTTTCCCTAGTTTTTGATTTTATAGCTTCCCCCTGCAATCCAGGATCCAACTGAGTCTTTTTTTCTTAATCTAGTAGAGCTTCTACATCTTATTTGTTCTTCCTGATACTAACATGTTTGAAGAGACCTGTCCAGTTGTCTCGTAGAATGCCCTACATTCCAGATATGTAATGATTTCCTCATGATTACATTCAGATTACATATTTCTAGCAAGAATATTTCATGGCTGATGTTGAGTAGTTCTAATTGTGTCAGATTAGGGGTACATGATGTCAGGTTGTTATTCTCTCACTTGCCAGTTTACTGTCATATCTGTAAAAATCCAGGAAATAACTTGGACCTTCTTCTCAGAAAGATAGCCTAGGACATTTATCTGTCGGTTTTCGCTTACTCTGAGGCATGTGATGAAATTGCCTTAGGCAATGAGAGACCTCTTGGCTGGAGGTAGAAGGGGAGTGTTGGTCATTAATTTTTTCTTTCTTTCTTCCTTTTCTTTTCTTTTCTTTTCTTTTCTTTTCTTTTCTGTCTTTTTTTTTTTTTTCCAAGACAGTCTCACTCTGTCGCCCAGGCTGGGGTGCAGTGGTGTGATCTCGGCTCAACGTCTGCCTCCCAGGTTCAAGCGATTCTCCTGCCTCAGCTTCCCGAATAGCTGGGATTACAGACATGAGCCACCACGCCTGGCTACTTTTTGTATTTTTAGTAGAGACAGGGTTTCACCATGTTGGCCAGGCTGATTTCAAACTCCTGACCTCAGGTGATCTGCCCGCCTCTGCCTCCCAAAGTGCTGGGGTTACAGGCTTGAGCCACCGCGCCCAGCTAATTTTTTTTTGTTTTTAAATCAACTGATTGGCATTAGGTCCAGTGATGTAACCTACTGTAACAGTTGTTGGAATCATGGCTGTTCCAATCCTAGGGGTTCTGTACACTTGTTCTGTGTCCCATCCATGCACAAATTTTTCTGTGCATTTGTCTTAGTTGTGAGATTTTTTTTTGTTCTTTTGGCTTCATGTATAAAAATCTTTTCCAATTGGAAGAGGTAGAGATTTTAAACAGGGAAATTTATAGGCTGCATTCGTTTATTCAGTAGGTGCTTACTGGGAGCTTCCTTTTGTCAGTCACCTTTTCAAGTGCTGACGATACAGTGGGGAACAATACAAAGCCCTGCCCTCCTAGATCTTACGTTCTAGTGCTGAAGACCATTTATAAATAGATTAAACATTTGTAAAATGTCTAGTAGTGGTAAGTGCTATGATGAAACAGTAGGGAAGGTGGTTGCAGAGTGTGTCTGGGGTTGTTAATAAGATAAGATGGGTTGAAGACCTCTCTGAGGAGGTGATATTTATGCAGAAATGTGAATAAGGAAAGGGAGCAGGTCATGCACCGAGCACCACCCATGAATAGGTACTGAGATGGTACATACTCTGTATGTCTGAGAAAGAGCCAGGCAGCAGGTTGGGCAACTGGAGGACAGTAAGGAAGGGGGAGCCTGGTAGAAAACTGGTGGAAAACTGGACATAGGAAGACTATCCAAGTACAGTAGAGGCTGAGTCTGGTATCAAGGAATCCCAGCAGGCTGATGCTGTATACTCCTCTACTTCTAGGAAAACAGGCATGAAAGACTGAAAATGGTTAGTGTAAAAACAGACTTGCAACTGAGGTCTTCCACTTAGTCTCAGGTAGTATAGAACTGCATTAAATAACGTTTGACAGATTTGCTTTGCATTATATCTCCAAGGTGATACTATAGGTACTTTAACCAAAACACAAATTAGCAGTGGGTTACACGCTTTCCAGCTGGGTATCTCTTTGTAAAGATATGTGAATAGGTTTAAATCCTGTGGTGTCATAAAATGAACACTGAAATAGGAGTTGGAAGATCTGAATCAATGAACTGGCCAGCGGGAAAGCTCTTGAACTTTCTCCAGCCTGAGCAGTCCCACTTAGCACACTGAGATAAACCCTCTGGTTATCTGATTGGGGCTGCTGGAAGCATGCAGTGGCAGGATGGGTATGAATGTGCTTTATAAACTATGATGCACTCGGCAGGTCTAAGGTATTATTATCATTTAAACCTTTATTATAGTTTTGCTAAACAGAGGCAGTCTGTTATCTAGCTCTCATTTGGAAGGGGAATGACAAATAGTTACTTCAAGGTAAAATGCTTCTTAAAGAGCAGAATCTGATCAATGCACCTTAAAGAACCTCATGAATTATTCAGCTATTCTTCAAACCAGCATATCTGAACTAAGGGAATGATCACTTTTCACTCCCATTTCAGGCTTCTGGAAATCAGCATGCCCTGTGTGAGACCCTATCTGGGGAATCTTCTTGAGTTTCAATGCTGGATCAATAAAGTAGAAACAACTTTGTGCTTCTTGGAGAAATGGAAATTCGGGAAAGATTGGTACGTCTAAGTTAGGCAATTGGTAAAGATTCATCGAGTCTCTACCATAAATGGGTGGATGGATGGATGGATGGATGGATAGATGGATAGGTAGATAGATAGATAATTAATAGATAGCTGGTGCTGTGGGGGATTAAAAACTTGTGAGAAATGGGTAGTGATAATAATAGCTGACATTATGAGCACTTACATATTACCAGGTGTGAATCCCCCCTTCAAACAATGTGAGATAACTACAATTATAATCCCATTTGACAGAGAAGGAAATACGATTTGGAGAGGTTAAGTAGCTTCCTCAAGGTCATATAGCTAGAATATGGCAGGCCTGGGATTTGACTTCAGATCTGCCTGACTGCAAACCTATATCCTTAACCATGTGCTCTCTCAAGTTGTATATAGTATCCTTGAGGAGGGAGGATTTTTCTCTAAGGAAAGTTGCATAGTAGTAAATTATGTGGAAATGCAACTGAAAAGAAAAGTCTGCACAGGTAGGAATTCAGAAGAAAAAGAGAGTGGATTAATGGGGCCCAAATTGGTCATGGGAAGTCTGTTGGAAGAGGAGGTCCTTAGCAGGGTGTTAACAGATTGGTAAGACTTGAACTGGAGAAAATGAGCCAGTTGTTGGTGCTGAGAGGATCTGGCCAGTGCAAAGATACAGAGGTGGGAGTGAGCAAGATGTTTATGTTCAGGGACAAGCAGGCAGAGAGGTCTTGTCCTTTATAGAAGAGTTTCTGATGAGGCCTGGGGTGGGATGTGTGTGTGTGATGGCATTAGAATGGAAATTACTGTGAAAGGTAGAGGAGGGTAGGCCAAAGAGACTGGATTTTATCCTGTTAGCATAAAAAATCCTTAGATGGCTCTGCAACCAGCTAGTTATTTAATCAGAGCCGTGTCTGAAAGGGACTTAATTTGGAATCAGATTTAAGGACCTGTTGGAGTTGCAAAAGATCAAATGTAAGTAAAAATATGTATGCATGTATGATATTGTCATGTATTTGTGTATCTCTAGTTAAAAACAAAAGGAAAATGCATTGTTTCCTTGAGTTATGAATACTGCATATGCAAAATCTCCCAGAATTATGCCCATTCCATGTTTAAAGAGAGGAGCTGAGGTTCTGGAGAGGAAATTCTCACCAAGGTTAGTTTGCTTGTTTGGCAGAAAATGAGGTGTGCATGTTCCTGATGCTTTCAGGTTTCCTTCTCATTCTTGTGGTTCATTTTTGCTAGCTTGGCTGTGTTCCCTCTGGTCTGCATAACCAAAAAAATAGTTACCATTTATTGAAAACCTACATTCTGAGAGTTCACAGCACCCAACTGTAAGAATTAGATGGTATTATCCCTATTTTGGTGGCAAGGAAACTGAAGCTCAGAAAGTTTAGAAACTAAAGTCACATATCTAGCACAGTAATTGGTAGAGTTAGACGTAGATATCAGCCTTGTTTAGTCAGAAAAGCTCTGCTCCTTCTTCTATACTTTGTGTGGTGGTTAGGAGGATAAACTTGGGTGTTGATTCTTGCTTTCTAAGTGCTCTTGGATAGGTTATTGAAGTTATTTGTGTCTCATTTTCCTCATCTGTAAAATGCTGATAGTCTCCGTACCCACCTGGCACATTATAAGGGCTCAATTAATCTCTTTTATGATTTTTAAAAATGATTGTTATCTATCACCAAGTTGTTCTGTTGGCTGTAACATTCTGGACCTCAGAAAAAGGCTTAAATTTTGGCACAAGGAAAAGAGGAACATCTTCGAAAATTCATTTCAGTTTGTGCACATTAATTTGAAAACTCTAATTAGCTATCTGTTTTTTCCCTGGGGTTTTCTTAACCCAGTTTCCACATTGCTGCTGCTCACCTCTTCCTCTCTATGTACCTGTCAACAGTGATCACACACTGCTGCTCTGGGCTGGACCCTGTCTGCCTGCTGTTGGTTAAGCAAGAAAGAAGTTGATGTCTGCCTGTCATTCTTGCCTTCTCTTGAACAGGGAGGAACTGCCTCTTCTCCAAGAGAAAGGGTTATTAGACTGGCCCTACCTTATTTTTGACCTTGTGGAGCAAGGACAACTCAAGTAGGATGGTTTGAAGTTTCTCAAGAAGCCCCTCAGCAGACTAGAAGGTCTGTTATAAGAGCGGGCACCCAAGGCAAAAAAAACCACCAAGCAGTCACCAGGAAGGAGTAAAGAAAGGATTCAGAGAGAACCAGTTCCTACAGGGCTTGGTTACTGTCTAAAATGGAAAACTACTCGTCCCATCCTTTGTGCGTTCTTCTAGGGCCTAGAACACCAGAGATATTCATTAACGAGTTGCTGGTGAGGATCAGCTTCAGTGTAATTTCTAAGCGGGCCTTTCTGGGAGCTATGTCTTCCTTGCCTGACTTTAATGAGCAGTTTTATATGCAGATATATTCTTTGGTACTAGTAGTATTGATTTCTCATCCTAATTTAAAATAACCTGAAGTTTTTCTACTCATCTGAATGAATATTCACAACAGGAATTAAATCTATATGTCCAGGGATGCATAATTATCTATTCATTTCTGCTTGGAAGACCAGAATAAAAAGGTGAGCAATGAAGTCTTTCAGTGACCAAAATTTGGAATTAAACCTATTGCACCTCCATGAAAATACTAATGGCTTTTTTTTTTTTTTAACCCAGATGACATTATAAAACACATGCAATAAATTTGTATAGTTGATGATTGCCAGTGATCGAAGGCAACTCTTTTTAAATTTTTTTTCTAAAAATTCCCTAAACTTGGAAGGTAGCAGTGACATGAAAATACACTAAATAATTAACTAGCACAGTTGACCAGCACCACTTTCAATCTCCCAGCATTAAGATGATGATCTCTCAGCCAGCCTGGTCAACAGAGAAAGACCTTATCTCTACAAAATTTAAAACATGAAAAATTAGCCAGGCACGATGGTATACGCCTGTAGTCCCAGCTCCTTGAGAGGCTAAAGGTGGAAGGATTGCTTGACCCTAGGTGTTCAAGGCTGCAATGAGCTATATCATGCCACTGCACTCCAGCCTGGGTGACACAGAGTGAGGCCCTGTCTCTTAAAAAAAAAAAAAAGATTATGATGTTTTATGGGAGTGGACATATACATGTGCATAAATCGGATCCACTGGGGCTCATTCTGCCATTAGCCCTGTTTGTGATGGAGACCATGCAAGGCAATCTGAGTGTAGTGGATTAATGGTGGCTTCCAATTCAATTCTTCTGTTGAGAAGTGGGGTCTGTACCTCCTTCTCCTTGCATCTGAGTGGGTTTGATGACTGATTTGACATAAAAACATGGCAGAAGCAAGTTTCTACCAATTTTCCAGGCAAAGTCTTTTTTTTATTTTTTATTTTTTTGAGACAGAGTCTCACTCTGTCTCTATCGCCCAGGCTGGAGTGCAGTGGCGCAGTCTCAGCTCACTGCAAGCTCCGCCTCCCGGGTTTACGCCATTCTCCTGCCTCAGCCTCCCGAGTAGCTGGGACTACAGGCGCCAGCCACGACGCCCGGCTAATTTTTTGTATTTTTAGTAGGGATGTGGTTTCACCGTGTTAACCAGGATGGTCTCGATCTCCTAACCTTGTGATCCACCCGCCTCAGCCTCCCAAAGTGCTGGGATTACAGGCGTGAGCCACCATGCCCGGCCCAGGCAAAGTCCTAAATAGACTGCAGCCTTCATTCGTATCCTGAGAAACCAGCTGCCATGCAAGGAGCGGATTACTCTGAGACCTCCATGCTATGAGGAAGCTGAAGATACTCATCCGGAAAGGCTGTGTGGAGTGAGGTGTCAGCCAGCCTTCTCAGGAAGGTGCCAGACACGTGAGTGAAAAAGCCTTCAGATCATTGCAGCTTCAGCTGTAAAGTAAAAGCTACTAGAACCATGAAAGATAATAAAATTACTACTTAAAGCCATTAAGTTTTGGGGTTGTTTTCTAGCATAGCAAACCAGAAGATGCTTTGGAGTACTGAGAATTGTATATTTCTCTTTTTACAGATAGGTGCTGGAACCTCTTTAGTTTGATGTTATCAAAGTTCTTTTAGGATTGGCAGAGGGCCAAAGAACCCTGTATAAATTGCTACTTCTCTTCTGAATTCTAATTTTTGTTTAACTTTGCTTTGCTTGTTTGTACAAAATGTGGTGAATATAAGTTTCCCTTTCTCTGGCATAATATACATGCAAAGCCAGAATTGCATAGGCCAGAAGAAACACTGGGATAGGTAGGAAAAACCTACAAATTGGCAGAAAAGACACTAAAAATGATTAGAAATTAAGAACAGTATGGTGACCTGTTATATACTGCTTGCACTAAAAATGGAGAGAGACAGAGAGAAAACCCCAGAATTTTTAGTCTTGATTATTTAACATTTGGCATCCTAGACGAAATGACAATTGAAAATGATTAGGTGCACAGGATCCTCTGACACCATGTGATGTATGTGGTGTCTGGGGAGGATGGGAGTGAGGTTTCATTCCAGACTTTGTTTCTGCCCACCCTCATCATCTCCTGAACAATACGGGTAATGGGGGTTATAGAGGCCTTGTTTTGGTCTGTTTATTTTGAACAATTTAAAGTTGGAATTCAGAGTTTACATAGTTGGGAGCTGAAGACCATATACACCTATAGTCTACCCATTGCCATTCTAAAAATCAATAAATTAGTAGAAACACATATCAGCTAGAGTAATATTCATTTTTCAGGTTTGATTTTCTGCTTATCTTTTTATTAGTGGGCAGTGGTAGATTGAGGTCACGTTGTTCCTACAGACGGTGTAAATATCGTTTATCAAGTGCTTTTCATGTGCCAGGCACTTTGCTGGGTGTTGAAGATTTTTAGGCAAGTTTCACCCCAGAGAAACTCACAGGACTTTTTTCTTAATGCTTGTTTTTCTTTATTCTGCTACCTGTTTTCCAAATATTCAGCTCCTTTTGGATCTTTGCAGGGATATGCAAATATCAAGTTGCTTGTTGCTAATATTTGTCTTTAGCATTTCCAATTCTGGTTTTCTCAAATTTTACCCGAGTATGAGCACAGAAATAAAAGCATTAATTAAATGCACAAAATGAAAAAGAAAGTAACTATAAAGCACAGTTCAGACCCCCTCAGGGACACTAATATAAAAGTGTCCCTGAGGGGGTCTGAACTGTGCTTTATAGTTAGCAGTATACAGGTGGGGTAGAAAGAAACTCCCTGAGAGGTGCTTTTTACTCTTATTCCCTGACGTGCAGTTGCGAGTGAGGTGTACTGATTGGCACTAATAATAGTATTTCCTAACATTTGCATAGCGATTTAAAGCTTTCACATACTTTATCCTTTGTCAGTTTGCAGTTGAGGAGCCTGATATTTAGAGACGCTTAGCTTACCATACCACTGGNCAGACCCCCTCAGGGACACTAATATAAAAGTGTCCCTGAGGGGTCTGAACTGTGCTTTATAGTTAGCAGTATACAGGTGGGGTAGAAAGAAACTCCCTGAGAGGTGCTTTTACTCTTATTCCCTGACGTGCAGTTGCGAGTGAGGTGTACTGATTGGCACTAATAATAGTATTTCCTAACATTTGCATAGCGATTTAAAGCTTTCACATACTTTATCCTTTGTCAGTTTGCAGTTGAGGAGCCTGATATTTAGAGACGCTTAGCTTACCATACCACTGGGGTTCAGCCAGAGGGAAAATAAGAAGAGGTGAAAGAGGGTGATTTGTGTTGTATGTCTGGTAGGTACCAGGTCCTTTAGCATGGCACTTCATTTAATCATCACAACAACCCACTGAGGTCGGTAGTCCCATAATCAAACTTATCAGACCATCAAGGGAACTGAGGCTCAGGAGGATTAAGTGACATGGTCGAGGCAGTCAATGATGCCAGATGCTGAATTGGATCCAGATCTGCCTGCTGTCTGATGTCTTCTGACCTGAATAGAGAATCTTGGTCACCTGACCCTAAGTAAAAGTCCTTCATGGCGGAATAAATCTGATAGCCCTTTCCTCCAGCCGCCTTTGTTTGGCAAGTCTAGTCCCTGGCCCCTGTTGCAGCTTCCCTTCATGGCTAAATGAGCCACCGGTATCTTTCATTTCCTAAAAGCGGAAGCTTTTCTTATTAAATAAGATTTGAAAGTCAGGGCTTCCATAAATAAAAGATCCTTTTTTGCAAAATTTTCCAAATTGAGTGGGGGGGAAAAAGCCCTACTGTGGTATTTTATTTGTCTATGTGGGCTTTATTCTTTTCTTTTATTTAATAAAGACAGAGAATCTATACAAGGTACAGAACATAAACATTATGTGAGAGATGTTATATTTACTTTCGTCACCTTTTTTAGAAGAAGCTGCCACCAAAATGGTTCTTTATGGAAATTATATCTTGTTATGATTCCCATTATATTGTGTTAATGATTTTTTTCTTTTATCTTTAGCCATTGATGGACATTATTATCTCAGAATGTGTGCTTCAGATAGATGTGTCATTGTGGGTTATGAAAGCTGACTCAGAACCATGATTGCTGAAGGGATTGAAGACGGGAAGCAGCCATGAGGCACCTGAATGTCTTTTTCTCTGGACTGTTAAATGATACTTCTAATTCTTGAGTGAGCCTGGTGAGATAGATGGGCACCTGTTGCAACTCCGAGATTCTTGTGTTTGTTTCATTCATAGTGGAAGATACTGTCGTGTCACAAATAAACTTAGGGTGGCCTAGGATGTAGCAAGAACTTCAAAATACTTGTTAGATTAAATTTAAACCTTTAGATGTTTCTGTTCCTCTGGGAAATGGAGATCGAAGTTCTGCTGTCCCCCTAAAGCGTTTGTCTGGTGCTGATTTGCAGAGGGTAGGTGCTGTCTTAGTGGCCCCTCCTGTCTGTCTGCCAACTTAAAACAGGAGCTGGGAGAGTATTTATCCCTCAGTCTGTTTAAAGAACTATCAGCCAAGTGAAAACACATTATTTTAATAGTGGTAACCAACTGTCCTCGAACCCCATTCCAATTAAAATGAGAAGAAACGGACCAAAGCAACAAGGCAATTTCTATTTTACAAATAAAAGGGTTTCTAAATTTGGAGCGGATAACCCTGCAAGGTTAATAGAATCTTGCCATCACTGAAGGTCATCTAGATGGATGTTTGCATTGTCTGTATGACGTTTCTACCAAGATTTTTATCATCTCTTGTGCCCACCTTCCCCTTTTCCAGCACTGACCTCTGTCAGAAGGCCTCCCCAGGTCTCTTCTACTTCCTTCCCATGTTTCTTTAGCTCATCAGTTCCTTCGACTTTTCCTTCCCCGCTTTCACCCACATACCAGTGGAGAACCTCTGGACCCCAGTCCCCAGCTCTCAGTGCCCTTCAAGCTGCTCTTGACCATTCTCTCCCCTGATTACTGCTGGAGGGGCTTCTTCCTCTCCCTTCTGCCTCTCCCCACTCCCATTCCCTGACTCCCCCAGGCAAGCCTGAGGGCCCTTCTCTGCCCCTATTCTTCCACTCTTTCTTCAAGGTGTGGTCTCACAGAGTTTACTGTGATCTTTGTCAGCCAATCACTGTGTTATCTTAGATGTTCAGTACTGAATCAGTGATTTCAGGAGTATCACACTTCTGGATGCCTCTACTGGCCATCTGTAAGATGGGGACACACCCTCTTTCTCCCGGTAGTTAATTCTTGGGCTCTTTACTGGAAAGCCTTTCAAAGCTGTGTTTGCTGGCTGGGTGAAGTGGCTCACACCTGTAATCTCAGCAACTTGGAAGGCCCAGGTTGGAGGATCACTTGAGGCCAGGAGTTCACGTCCAGCCTGGGCAACAGTGAGATCCTGTCTCTACCAGAAAATAAATAAATCAATAACTGGTTGTGGTGGTGCATCCCTGTAGTCCTAGCCACTCAGGAGGCTGAAGCAGGAGGATGGCTTGAGCCTGGGAGCTCAAGGTTACAGTAAGCTATAATCGTGCCAGCGTACTCCAGTCTGGGTGACAGTATGAGGCCCTGTCTTAAAAATAAATAAATAAATAAACCCCAAACCCCAAACAGTGTTCGCTGTCAATGTGTAGGGTGCCTAGCTGCATGGCCCCTGAGCTCTGGGTTATTCTCAATTCCTGAGTCTGTGACTCTGTTGGTATGACTAGGCAGCTCCTGCAACGTGCCATGGCATCAGAGTTCCATCATCTAGGGAGGCAGTAGAGTGGACTAGCCACAGGATTCTGAGATTACGGAATGTCTGCTGGCAACAAGGGACCACCACTGAACCCATGGCAAGTAGGTGCTGTGGTTGTTTTTTTACTTCTAACTCTTCTTTGATCATTGGATATCTAGTTATTAATTCAACTTGTGTTTGTTGTTCTGGTGTTATAGATCCATATATGCTTACCTACCTATATTGTACCACTGATCATACATTATCATAGAGTATAGGCCACACGGAGTTTTACTCATGACTGCATCTCCTCCTGCCCTTTCCATTTTTACCTCTGTAGAGGTTGGTTGGTCTGGGGAATTAGACAGATGATTTCTTCGGCTACAGTTCAGGCTTTTCCCTAAGTTCTTACTTGCCCTCAACCTGGCTGCTTTTCAGTATGCACATGGTTTTTGAGGCAAGACTGTGACCCTTTTGGTGTTTTACTAAATTATTTCATGACTATGAATTTTTATATTAAATAGTGTTTCTTACCAAGATATCATACTCTTACTTCTGGAGATTAAACTTGGTTGAAAATAGAATTTTGGGATGCTCTGTAGAAATTTTAGAGGAGAAAATTATCAATCTTTTGCATTGGCTATTGTTCATAACCATCCTAACCTCCTATGTGGAGTAGAATAATTGCAGTCAACTTCATACCACTTTTGAAGTTGAATAAAATGAATTTGTTTTGTCCAGGCTATTGTTTTAACTCGGTGTGTTGCCTCTGTATGGTTTTCTTTGTGATTTTTTTACCAGATTTGGTGATTGAGAGTTGTCTTGTTTCCACAGAAATATTATTAATAGAGTAGAAAATTGATGATTTATTAAATGGCCACTACTTGGGCAGTTAAGATACTATTTAGTTTGATAGAAGGACAGTTACTTGCTTGTTTCTATATTTTGAGGTCACTTTTACAAATCAACCAAAAACTTACCATGTAGCCATGTAAGCTTAGCAAGGAAAATGTAAGCTTAGTAAGGAAAATACTATTTTCCCCATTTTCACAGATGGGGGTGTAAAGGTCAGAGCAGTGAAGTGATTTTTCCAAGCTCATACTTGACAGAACTTGGAGCAGAAACCAGAACTTCTGGTTGTCAGTCTGGTGGTTTCTCCACTCAGCTGTGATGTTTACTTAGACAGTATTTTCTCTATGCCACGCCTATAACACATCTGCTTGATTCAAATCTTTAACGTGATGATTATAAATTTGAAACCCAGCATCTTATTTTTAAATTGGTAGGTCAACTATAATGGTCCTCAAAATGGTACACTTTGAAAATCAATAAAGGTGACTGAGGGCTTTACACAGGTTAGCTTGTGTGGTCTTCCCAATACTTTTTCTAGGGAGGTACCATCATTATCCATTTTGCAGATAAGGAAATGTAGGCAGAGAAAGGGGTAAGCAATGTGTTACTTAAGGCCACATACTAGTAAGTAACAGTGTGGATTTGAACGCAAGCAGTCAAACTCAGTCACGGAAAACTCCCAGTAGATTTAACTAAGAAATAAATCCCCAGAAAACTTTCAGGTGGATTCTTTAGATAAACAATGAAATGTTCTCTTTAGCTGTGTAAAGAAAACCAGCATCCCCATGTAAGTTTTGGTTATTATTAATTCTTAAGAGAATTAATTAGCCTAATCAATGAGAGAATACATAAGAACTTAAAAAAAATTAAACTGCATACTCTGTAGTTGTGAAGCAGGACTTTGACTGAAGGCTGGCAGAGATTCTAGATTCCTCAGATTCTCTTTAGCTCGGTTAAAAAAAAAAAAAAAACTCACAGCACAAGCAGTAACAGCTAAGCATTTGGAAGATCAGATTGTTCATGATTTCTTAATGAATGTGTTATAAAGATTCATTAAATTAATAAACTGATAAAATTAGTGGCAGTGATAGGGAAAAAAGTTGACAGATGTTAATTTTTTATTTTTTTTTACTTATTCCTCACAGTGGTTCTCAGTCGGAAGTATGAGCTTCTGGAAATGTGAAGGAGGGAACATTTTTTAATTGCCTCAGTGACTAAGGAGTCACGTTGACATTTGGTGGACAGTGGCTAGGGATCCTAACTCCCCAAAATACACAGGGGAATTTGGGGAAGAACTGCCTGGTCAAAAATCTCATAGAGCCTCCATTAGAAACGACTTGTTACCACGTCTGATTTCTATACACTTATATGGGTCATACTATGGGTACATAGCCAGTACTATTTTTTCTAGAAAACAAGTGGCTGTACTTCATGCTTTGATAAATTGAAAATGCTTCTCCCACTTCTCTTATCTTCATTGATTTTATTTTCAAGGCTGTAGCCATATCCTGTGACCTCTTTGCCTCTGATTCTCTATAGATGTGTGCAATACAGAAAGCCAGGTGTGGGACAGCAGTTGATGCTGTCAAAAGAACAAGTAAAGCCTCTGGACACTGTTAGCAGAAAACAATATCCTTTTGTTATTCTTAGAACTTACTTTATTTTTATTTGATTTTTAACAGGTAGTACTTTCACATGGTTTAGAAATTAAAACAACATAGAAAGTGTACCTTAACACCTCACTTCTATTCTAGTTCTAATGTCTCCTTTATTCTCCACCTCCTGTAAGTAGCTGTCTTTATTAGTTTCTTATACTTCCATTCTTTCCTTGTGCAAGCAAATGGATCTATTTCTATTCACCCCTTTTTCTAAGACAAAAGCTTAGTTTTCAGTGTACTCATCACTACTGTATTTCTACACTCTTCCCCAGGTATGGACTGTTCTCTTCAATGTATTTAGCCACAGCAGCTATTCATCTGTTTCATCTTCTTGGGGCCATTTCTTCTGGAGCCTCTGACCAGCCCCAGGCTGGACTGTCTGTGCCCTAGGCCTGCCATACTGGAATTTCCTTTCACTGTCATCCTTTTTCCCTCTTGTGCTAGCTCCCATTTCCTGGATCCTCTTTCTTTGTTTACCCCTTGTTTTCATGGAGCACATTTTTCAGTAGCTTTCAGAGAAAGGAAGGAAAACTTTTAGACAGTGCATATCTGAGCATGTCTTTATGGTGTTCTTACAATTTTTAAAAATAGTTTGGCTGGGCAAAATAATTCTGGGTTGAAAAATATACTTTACTATTAGATGAGTGATTTTGTAGGTCATGTGTAAATTTGTAAACTTATTTCCTCCAAAAAATGGGAATATTAATTTATTTGAACTGGATATGCTTCAAAATGATTCTACCTTTGATGGAACATAAGGACTAATAAATAACATAGAAGAAATTCCTAAATTTTGGAGAGCTACCCTTTGATTCTGGTACCATGTCTCTTCTACCAGAAGTTAAGGATGTTTTTTCAAAGCTGGAGGAAGGGTATCGTTTAGTCAGGTGATTAAACCTTGCTGTAAGGATGATATTACAGACATTGTTCACTATATCACTGTCAATCTATGAAGGAAAACATTTTCACACTTTATTAACAGTAATAGCAGTATTTTCCCTTGGTTTTGGAAACTGTGAGTACCGTTCCTGTTTCCCTCTTTAGTCCACTGCCAGGTGGTTCACAGCCAAATTTGAGAGCCACAACGAGCATTGTGAAAGGGACCTGTTTGCCTGTCCATTGGACCAAATATATTTTTCTTTACTCTTTAGTTCTCTTTAGATTGATTGCCTTACTTTCTCTTCCTAATTTTGTTTTGTATGCATCTTTGCCAACTTCCACAAATAGTTTTGAATGGATGGGGCAGCAGTAATGGAATAAAGGTTCAGAATGTCTTACCTTAAACAGCCTCACATGGGCTTTCTAAAGAGAGCATTATTTTCCATTCAATTTCTTAAGTCTTTTGTGCTGCTGTATTTATAGTAAAAATGGTACCAGCTACCTTTAGTCATTATGGCAAGAATGCTCAACAACTAGCTATTCAAAACTAAGTTAATGGAAGCCTCTAGAAATATATGGTCATTAGCATCTCTTGTTTAAGGGGTTTAACACCCCACATAGCTTTTGAATTTTTCCTCTGTTAATTGAGAAGCAACTGCTGACTTCTATTTTATAGATTCCTAGGAAACAGATGTGATCACTTTGCTTGGTTCCAGAAATAAATAACAACAGTGGTTGTAGCAATGACAATAACAGCTAACATTTACTGAGCTCTCATTTTGTGTCAGGCACCGGACTGTGTTTAAATGCATTATTTAATTCTTCCAACAGCCCTTTGAGGTTGATATTAAATTACTTCCTTTCTCTTTCATGCCAAATCCCCCTGAAACTCCCACATATATATTAATCTGACCATCTGCTTCTCACTTGCTTTCTACATTGCTGAACACTCCTGGGAAAAATCACTCCACGGTATACCCTGATGCTCCTAGACATTAGATAAAGTGTTGCCCCTCCTCCTGCTCCCAAATGCCTTGTTCTGAGCAGTGCTCAGAGACTATTCTAAGACTTCACTGCTCCCTAAGCCCTCTGCTGCTTGACCTTACCTCCTAGTTGAGAGAACCTTGAACCCTCTCCTTCCTCAGTTTCCTGCTCTTACACCTATGAAGCTATTTCCTACCCTCATCACCCTTTCCTCCTTTCTAACCAGTGATTGTTAGCCAGCATTGTGCATCTTAATTACCTGGGAGCTTTTAGAAATTACTCAGCCCAGTCCTTGCCCGAAAGAGGACCGTTCAGTAGGTCTGCTGGTGAGGTGAGCGGGGACGAGGGGCCCAAGCTGTGTTGGCTGTAAAATTGCCACGGGAGATTCTGATGGGCTACCTGGTTAAGAATCATTGGGTCAGGTTCCAGAAGACAAAGTACCTCTTTCATTCAAGGGTGATCCCTCACCTCTCCTACATGAAAATTCAGGAGAGAAGGAAATATGGAGCTCTGGTTCCCAGCTGCTGCTTTTTTTTTGTTTCCTTCAGAACTAGACCTCCTGCTCTAATTGTTCCTGTCTCTCCTCAATTTTCATTGACCCCCTTTTCCCTGTATTCTTCACTAGCTTCCAACTAAATCTGTGTTCGTCTCAACCCTGTGAGCACTGGCCTGATTCTCCTGCCATTCCCAGGCAAGCCCCTTAAAGAAGAGATTATAACATCATTTAGCTATACACACCACTTTGTTATTCTGACTTCAGTCCTCCCTGAATCACTCTGGTAGAGATCATCAGCACCCAGTAGAAGCCAAATACAAAGAACGCTTTGGAATCTGTCTCATCTTGGTATCTTTGGGGCATAGGGTGCTTAGGAGACTCTTTCCTTGTCTTTGTGGCACCATCCACTCCTAGTTGTCCTGCTTAATCTCTTCCATGCATTGTTTCCAAAAAATTATTTTCAGCAACATTAAGAATAATATGGAACTGTGTTTACAAAAAGGATGACGTGGAAGACTATTGTTAGGGAGGAAATGTCTTTCTGGCCGGGAACTGAATCTAGCACTTTATTTCTTTATTTGTGTATTTTATTTTTGTGTGTGTGAGATAGGAGGGTCTCACTCTGTTGCCCTGGCTGGAGTGCAGTGGTGCAATATGCTCACTGCAGCCTTGACCTCCTGGGCCCAAATGATCCTTCAATATTAGCCTCCCAAGTAGCTGGGACTACAGGAGTACACTGCCTTGCCCAGCCATTTTTTTTGTAAAATTTTTTGTAGAGGTGAGGTCTCACTATGTTGCCTAGGCTGGTCTCAAACTCCTGGGCTTAAACAATCCTCCTGCCTTGGCCTCCCAAAGTGTTGGGATTACTGGTGTGAGCTACCGTGCCTGACCTGTATCTAGCATTTTCTATGAGGAAAATGAGAATACCAGGGGAAATTTGGCATGATTTCTTGAAATTCTTGCAAATCAAATTCAGAAAACTAGTTTTAGGTGTTAGATTTTTGTCCTAGATGGCAAGGGAACTGTGGGCCCAGAGTATGGTTTCTACCAATTTAAGAAAACCCATCAAGTCCTAGGTCCACTTTGAATCTAAGGCAGATCTAGGGCACCCAGGGTGTATATTCCTGTGAGAGCCTTACTCTTGCTGCGTCCTGTGATCCTGACAATGGACCAGCTTCCCGGAACATTGGTGGACAGCTGTATGCAGCTCAGAGTAGAACAGCTCATCAATGATAACTTTTTACTCCTTTCTGCTTTGACTTTTATTTTATTACTTCCCCACCTCCTGATTTTTCCATACAAAAGTAAAGCATACTTGCTATAGAAAACTTGGAAAATACTGAAAAAGAATGGAGAATAAAATAAATTTTGTTATCACTATAACATCACTCAGAGATACAAACCACTAAACACGTATATTTTCTTCCAGTCTTCTTTTGCAAGCACTCATATATGTGTTTTTATAAGTAAAATTTGGATCAAACTGTATATGGTGTTGTTTATTCCTTTTTTGTTTTTTGGTAATAATATTTATTGCTATAAAAAATTCTTCTCAACATGATTTTTTTTTAATCGGTTGCCTAGTATTCTCTAGCATTGAGATAGTCATAATTTATTTAACTAGGTCTCTGTTGTTTAACATTTAGGCTGCTTCCTATTTGTACTCTTACAAATAATCTACATTTAATAACCTTGAGCAGAATTGCTTGTGCATTGCTGGTGATTTCTTTAGGACGTGTTTTTAGATGCTGAATATTGTTGGGTTTCTGGGTGGAACCAGTACTCTTGTGATTGTCTGGCCCCCAGCTAAACCAGCCTCTGGGAGGAGGGAGGCTCACGGGCCCAGGGAATTTGCCTGCTCCTGTTTGTATCTGCTTGAGCTCTTTTAGACTGCATGTTGAATTTCAGAAGGCGGCATCAAAGCATTTCTCCAGGAATCCATAAATGGCAAGTCCTGCCACAGGTGAAATTGAGCACATATGCTTCAGAATAATTCCCTATTTGATAGATACTGGTTTTGAATTTTTTCTATTCTCTGCATGCTTTGGAGAAATTCTGAATTATTTCAAAGAACAGCAATGGAGCACCTACAATTTGTCAGACATTGTGCTTACCTCTGAAGATAGAAAAGTAAATAAGCTCTCAAGGGGCTCACTTGCAGTGTAGAAGACAGAGAAGTGATTTGTTGTGGGTGAGAAGTTCCCTGGGAGCACAGAGAGGAGAGCCTCTGATTTTTGGGGCTAAGGAGGCAGCAGAGGGCAAGAGCACCTGTGCTGCAGAGGTGAAGTCTGAGCTGAATCTTGAAAAACAGGAAATATTTCTTTCGTAGAGAGGGAAAAATGTTCCAGTTAAAGGGAAGAGTATGTGCAAAACTGTGGACTGGTGATGGTTACATGACACATCAAGGGAACCATGAATACTCTCCCATAGGTAGCATGTAGGTAGAACGCCACAAACTCAGTGACATACCAGGTGATGGGGCTGTATACACGGTTATCCTTTCATTCCTGGGGCTTGAATCCAGTTGTTCATATAACTCAGTGAGCCTTATGAAAAAGTTCAGGTAACACTGATTTGGTACATAGTAGAAGGACGATGGGAGCTGAGCTGGAAATTTGAACTGGGTACAAATTGTGAAGGGCTGTGTGGACTATACCAAGAGGAGTCTGGGTTCCTTTGTCAGCCAATCTCTCTATGAAACACTACTGTGCCGGTACTAAATAGAAGATATGGATTCCCAAGTTGCTTAAAAACACAGAAGCTGGTGTTCTTTTATGCTGTCCCAACAATTTCATAACATGTATTTTTTCCCCTAAATAAAAATGTGATGCTATTAGCTCTGTATACTGACCTGTTTCACACCTCTTTGGGGAAAATATTGCAATGTTGGAACTACATAGTGGAAGTTGCAGTAGTGGTCTGTTTTGAGTTGGAAAAAGGTGACAGTCTAAGGAGGAATGATTTGAAAAGTGCTAATAGTAAAACATCAGTTATTTTGGTATCTACAAAAGTCTGTGCTATTTACTGTGACTGGTGTGAAAAGAATCAGTAAATGAGAAAATTGTGTTTTGGCCAACATAAATTAAAAGTCTACATATCACCAGCCTGTTGTATTTTCTTTTGCCAGCATTTCTTTTTCATTAAATATCACATCATATCTAAGGTCTAAGAATTCTTCAGCAGTGTAGTTAAGAATAAGATAAAAATGTTGAGATTCCCCAAGGGATATTAGACAGCAGTTTCTTTTATTATTTGTTTTTAGTTTGTTTATTTTGGTAAGTGTTGTAAATCTAGACCACAGAAATAAGCATAAAAGAAAAAAAGTGTGTATGTTATATTATAGAAATAGTTTCATTGATAAACTCTGCATACTAATATCTAATGTATTTGGATTGTCTAAATGTGTTTGGGCTTTAGGAAATTATAATATATAAGCCTCTGTATATGTGTATGCATTTGCTTTGAGATATAAATATATTACAGTGACATCTCTATATTTCAAATGTAAATTTTTTTGGTAAGTTGCCATTTTGTGAGTTCGATTGTCAATACAAATAGGTGTTTTATTTTCTCTCTGTTCTTAACTAATTTCACTTCAAGATAAGGGGAATGTGGAGTTCACATGGGTAGCCAGGCAGTCAGCATGTTTTCATTCCAGTCACAATAGGATACTGAGAATTTCTGTTTCCTGGGTCCTCCGACTCCACATCTCTCTGAGCAATAGTTTACTTGAGTCAAAGACACTCAGAAATACTGTGTTAAAATTCAGAGGCGTTACTGTGTTGGCCAACTTTTTAACCCCTCAACATAGCTAATGTAAAGGTGAGTAATGTACTCCTTGGTCCGTCACCTCACTCTGTCCATCAATCTGTCCGTGGCTAACAAAAGGGGCGTGCAGCAGACCGTGGAAAACAAGACAAGTGTTCAGTAGGAAAATCAGACACAGATGCCCTTTGCACTCTTGTATCGAAGGCTTTAGAGACTGGCACATCGGACCAAAAGTGATTTGTGAGGATATGAATAGATTTTCCAGATGCCACATTTCAGAGGTTCTCAGATGAAGCTCCTGCTCCTTAATCTCTCCCCTGCTACCCCTTGCCTGCTTTCTCTTCATGACAGTGTATTTCTGGCAATTCAAACTCTTGGTGAGAAGTAGATTTCTTTTAATTTTTATAAACATACTTGCTGGAAGTCATTGGTCTGAAAAAATTGTCTGTACCTAATGCATTGATGTTTCTGTAGGTCTTCAATATGAGCCCATTTTTATATTCTACCTTTAGTGGTTTCATCATTAAAGTTGTCAGCACAGACACTGTAGACTGAATCTACAGGAAAAATACCTTAAAGATGGTATTCTGAGAGTCAGAAGAATCAACTGAGAATGGCTAGGAAGTGGAAAAGCCTTGTTTCTCCTAACTCTTCTCGTCTTGCTACTGGCTTTCTTTAACTACTAGAAAACTTCAATTCTTACAAGACAGTATTTGCACACCTATGAATAATTGATGTGTAACTACCTATGAAGAGTTTTCACTGGCATTGAGGGCCTACTGTTGACTGAATAGGTTGGGGTAGCACCATAAGTCACTGACATACTTTTAGCTTTCTGCCACCTGGAAATCAGTATAAAAATTGGTGAGTTCAGTTTCTCAAAAAGTTAAACAATTGCTGTATGACCAGGCAATTCTACTCCTAGGTATTGTATGCCCAACTGAAATGAAAATGTGTCTACGCAAAAAGTGTTCATAGCAGCATTATTTATAATAGCCTAAACATGGAAACGATACCATGTCCATCAACTGATGAATGGAGAAATAAAGTTTGGTATCTCCAAACAATGGAATGTTACTTGGCCATAAAAAGGAATGAAGTACTGATATATGCTACTATGTGAATGAACTTACAAAACATTATGCTAAGTGAAAGAGGCCAGTCACAAAAGGTCACATATTGTATGATTTCATTCTTATGGAATGTTCAGGACAGAGAACTCCGTAGAGAAAGAAGATGACTGATTGCTTAGGGTTAGTGGAGTGGTGGGTGGGAGGATGAGCGGAATGAGGAGTGATAGCTACAGGGTATGGGGTTTCTTTTTGAGGTGATGAAACGTCCTAAAATTGACGGTGGTGATGGTTGCACATATCTGAGAATATACTAAAAACCATTGACTTGTAAACTTTGATTGGATGATTGTATGGTTTCTGAATTACATCTTAATAAACCTGTTTTTAAAAAAGCAAGGAGTGAAAAACATGAGAAACATAAAATTCAAGCCATTACCCTGGGCTGTGAGAGGAGGGTACATCAGGGAAGGACACTCACATGATTTCCAAGTAGTAATGTTCTGTTTCCTAAGCAGGGTGGTGGGTACACGGATGTTCACTCCGTTCAATTTATCGTTTTTATTTGAACTGCACGCATATGTCACAAATGCTGTTGGTATCTGTGTTTCATAAGTTAAAAATAACCGTAATCTAAAAAACCTGGTTAATCGTGGAAAAGATATCTTTCCAATATACAGTTTTCAAATATCAAATGTTATTCTATGGATACTTACTGTTTTATCTTATTGTCATTTATCATCACTATCCCTATTTCTCAGTACTACTTGAGTGCCTCTGTCTGTTTCCAGTGTCCTATGCAATGTAATGGGGCATATAATGTAGGCTCTGTATTTAATTGGAGAAGAGATGTTAGTAATAGTTGTAATAATTGCGACCATTTTTGAGGGGCCTGTTAAATGCCAAGCACGGTTAGAGGAGCTTTCTATGCAGTGTTTCATTTGATTCCTATAATGACCCTACGAGGTGTGCCTGATAATCCCTGTTGTACCGACGACAAAAAGAAGACTTGGAGAGATTAAGTAAATTGTTCAGAATCAAAGAGCCAGTTAGTAAGGGGTAGATCTGGAATTTCACCCCATGTCTGTCTACTGCCAGAATCTGCTGTTAACGATTATGCCATGTTAGCTTTTACTATGCCAGTTTTACTTGAACTTCTAAAACTCATATCCCCCTTTGATAAACTTCATTAAAATATCATGCCTTTTCTCCAGTTGAGAATCTCAGCCTTTTTTCTTTCTCCATCAGCCAAGATCACCTTATCAAGCCTTATATTGTTTAGTTTATAATGCAGAGAGCATTTGTTTTCTAGATATAAAATTAAACCGAATATGTGCTTTCAAATGACGTATTTTCCCTGGAGTTTTAGACATGTTCTCTCCTCCCCCTGCAACACACACACAGCTCAAGAATCTTAGGTGCTAGACTGTTTTGCCAGTCTGAGAATCCATTTTTAAAAAGGTGCTTCATAGGCAAAGGCAGTATTTGATCAATGCCAGATGGATAGAATAGCAAGTAATTTTCAGTGGAGCACAAATAACAAAATTATAGGATGGAAAGAAACTAAGAAACAATTTTTCTAGAATTCGCATTTGGTTTTTAGACAAAAGGGACTGGAAACCCAAGAGTAACAAGAATTGAAATCCTGTTTGGTTGCTGATGATCTTTAAAAGCTAAGTATCTTGTGAACTGAGGGAGAGAATGTCATAAGATTTGTTCATCCATCCCTTCAATTATGTTTTCATCTTCAACTCCATGCCAGGCAGTGTCCCTGGGGTTTTTCATCAGAAATGTGCAAGGTACAACCTTTCCCTTTGTGGAGATCTTGGTCTTTTGGGGACATAGACCAAAACCCCAAATCAGAGTGTGGTAGTACTATAATAAAGCATAAGAGGCTGTGGGACCTCAAAAGATTGACATTTACTTCAACCTTGGGGTAGAAGTGTCAGAGAAAGATTTCAGGTAGTCAATACTTGAGCAGAATTCTAAAAGTTGTATTGAATTCAGAGAAATTGGTATATTGAGGAAAATGCTTTTAATTTGGCAGGAGACAAGGGGGGATGAGCTGACAATGTTGGTCTGGGACATGTCATGAAGGACTCCATGCTTACCCATAGGTAAAGGGAAAATGCTTTTAATTTGGCAGGAGACAAGGGGGGATGAGCTGACAATGTTGGTCTGGGACATGTCATGAAGGACTCCATGCTTACCCATAGGTAAAGGGAATTCATTGGCTGGTTCAAACGGGGGGAAGGGTCACAGGATAAGATTTACCCCAGATAAATTACTCTGGTACCAGCCTCTGAGGATGTGCTTGAAAGAGGAGGACAAGTGCAAGGGAAAAGGTGGCTTTACTCATTTGAGAAGTATTAAGCAGTTCCTCCATGGCATGTATAATTGATTGTAAGATGCTATATTATTTTATGTACTAAAAGAAGAAAACTAGAATCTTAATTTTCAGATGCATCCCAATTCCAGAAATGTCAAAATGTGAAAAAATATGTATTTTAGAATTGATGAATTGCAGTAAGTACTTAATAAATATCGGTCAAAAGAATGCATGAATCTTTTCTGTGTCCTGTGTAGATTTGGAATAGAATAAATACCTGATAAATGAACATGACATTTGATTTCTAAGTTGTGTAGCTTCCCTTAGTTTGACACATGAAAATTATGAAAGAGATCAGTTATTGTGTTCCTTGAAGGCTTGTCCTTCTGTGGGTGTAGCAGTCACTCTTGATAGCAAGAATTTTGGAGAAAAAAGGTTTGAGAAATGGCTGAATGAGGAAACCACGCTATGAGAGGGTGACATTCTTCCATTTGGATTTCAGGCCTAATAGTGAAAGCTGTGTTTGAGAACCTACTGGCTGCCTATAGGTCCATCAGATGGTTCAAGAGGAGGAGTTTAAAAACCAGTGATAGGGTCATGGCATGATTGAAAAGAAATAGCGAGGGGTAGTTTAGAGATCTGCCCTTGGGGGCACTTTTAAAGGGAAATTGCTCTTTGTAAGCTGATGTCTCCTGCAGCAGCTGGGTATTTCCTGAATCTAGGGCCTGTCTTGTCTGTTTTCCCCCTATATTTGCTCAGTGGGATTCCAGCCAGGAATGTCTAAGTCACTAGGGCAGCTGGGTCTGCACTGACCTCGAGATTTGTATTTTGCTTCTGCGGCTGTTTTGCTTCAGTTTGCACCATTTGAGGGGCACTTCTACAGGCAGAATGCAGCAAGCACTGCCAAACTTGGATACATTCTTTGCATTCTCCATGTGTTTGTACTTGTGCAACCCAAGAAAGTGCACTGAGCTAGGAGAGAGTGGGCAAGGCAGGTGGTGGAAAGAGCTGTCTGCTCTTAGGCACTGAAAAAGTGGGCCCTTTTACAATGGTTCCTAGAAATGCCTGCATCATAAAGGGAGAAGTCCCACTGTTTTTATTTTAAAATGTGACCAACAGTTTGTGGAACTGCTTTTTTTCGGATAAATGGTTATGACTACCAAGGATTGTTACTCTTTTGCCCAGAAAATAGTTGAAAATTTCCTCTCTGATGAGACAAAGTATGCCTTGAATACACTGAATACAGTATGATAACTGTATTTTCTTTATTTTATTTTATTTTTTGAGGCAGAGTCTCATTCTGTCACCCAGGCTGAAGTGCAATGGCACAATCTCGGCTCACTGCAACCTCCACCTTCTGGGTTCAAGTGATTCTCCTGCTTCAGCCTCCCGAGTAGCTGGGATTACAGGCATCCCCCGCCACACCCTGCTGATTGTTGTATTTTTAGTAGAGTTGGGGTTTCGTCATGTTGGCCAGGCTGGTCACGAACTACTGACCTTAAGTGATCCACCCACTTTGGCTTCCTGAAGTGCTGGGACTTCAGGCCGAGCCACCACACCCAGCCTGTATTTTCTTAATAATAAATTACGATCAAGGCTGATGATCTTTGGGAAGATTAAGGAAGTGCTGTTTTCATGTGCTGAAAGTGCCACACATTAATTATGACATTCTGCCTTTATCTGGTCTTGCTGACTCCAGCCCTCTCCTCCCCTTTCTCATAGCCACCAGTTTAGACGTTGTGATCAGAATAAATTTCTGGAATCATCCTTTTCAATATACAGTTTTCAAGTATCAAATGTCATTCTCTGGATCCTTATTGTTTTATCTTAATGTCATTTGTCATCACCATCCCTATTTCCCAGTATTTCTTGAGTGCGTATGTCCATCTCCAGTGTCCTATGCAATGTAATGGGGCATATAATGTAATTTCTTTTTAATGAATTAGCTGATTTTGTGAGGACTTGAGATTTTGAGCTCTTTGTTAAAATTCTAGTTATTCTTCAGCAATTATAGAGTATTGGGAACTTCTGGATTATGAAGTTCTTTTCTTTCAGACATTAGCAGGTTTTTTTAGTGTCTAGGGTTTTCTAAGCATTGTCCTCTACATCTTATGGTCATCAAAAAAAAATTGTCCTACAAGTGTCCTGTGACAGAAAACAGAAATAATTATTTTTGGAAACTGAAGGTTGGTTTGCATCTGTTCACTGATCACAGTTATTGTTACATACTATAGGAAAGGATATATTTCATTCACTATCTTAGGTTCAGTACTGGGGACCTACAAGTTAACTGAAAAAAGACAGATTAACAAGAGAAAAGAACAGATTCAATTACATACATATGCATGGGAGTTCACAAAGAAATATAACTTAAGGAGGTGGTTAGAATTGGGGGCTTATATATACCATCTTAACAAAGAACAATAAATTGTGGAAATGTGACAAGAGAAAAGAAATGGATTTTGGACTTCTAGCGGTACTTATTTACGGGAAGATAAGTATATGGGGAAAACTAATGGAAGATAAGATTTATTACAGTTAGGTTTGTTTATGCAGATTGAAGTCAGTGCCATCTTCTGTGATAAGAGTTGCCTCCTCTTCCTGGTATGGGAGAGGGAAGGGAGGACATCTTCACTAAGGAAAATTTATGCCCTGACTTTAGGCAGATACAAGGGGAGTAGACAGCTTTATATGCATCTGATGTTTCTCGGTTGCCTTTAGCTCAAAATATTTTTTATGCCAACATGGCATGTTTTAGACTGACAAACACTGATCCCCTTCAATACAAACACTGTTCCTCTAATACACACACACATGGAGATGATAAGACAGACAAAAATAGTTTTTGTCGTTTGGGCTTACAGTCTAGATGGAAGACAAATCATCCCAGCCAAGGTGATTTATGTGAGATAAGTCTTACAAATGGTAGATGCATCCTCTGGGAAGATGTTAATTAGTACTGAAAAAGTGCCTCAACTTATTCTCAGGTCACTCAGGCAAGTCATAGCTCAGCATTTGTTTATTCTGTTGTGAAATGGAGGTGAATATACACTTGCCCAGCTTGTGTTGAAGGACCGTTGAAGGGTCAACTAAGATTCTAGATATTAGAGTCCTTTCCGATGATCATTGTTTGGGCTCCCTTTCCTATGAATCACGCATGCACAAAGCATAGTACCTAGTTTTAGGAGGTTCACAACATCTGTGGGCACAGGTTAAGAACTGCTGGATAAAATACAGCTCCAGTCCAAGAGCAGAATAAGACAGCACAGTTATCTCATGAAGGATAGGTGTAAGGTTAATACGCACCCTCTTTGCCAGTCAGGGAAGCAGCTCGATGGCCTTGAACTTTCAGCTGAAAGCTAATGTACCAAGAGGTGAGATCACCAACATCACCCAGCATCATGTTCTTCCTCTGAAGGCAAATGCCAAGTGCATCATAGCAGTTATTCAGCAGCTTCTGTGAACCTAACCAAGGCATTTAGTTCCATTAATTGAGTGACTGTGTGGGAGACCCTGTGAAATAGGAGCTCTTCATAGGCATTTGCAATTTGTAAACAATTGCTCAGTCCATGAGGAAATGATGGTGAGAACGAAAGGCCTGAAAAAGAGATCGAAGGTGATTACTGCAACCAGAGGTACAAAAAGAGGCTATAATCTTGCATCGTTATTGTTTATTTTCTACTTTTAGTCTTACTTGTGCTGCATTCAAACACGGTGTGGCAGTAATTAACACTGAGTGAAGGTCTGACAGTTGGGTGGCATTTTAATAGCTAAACGAAAGTGCTGAGAGTAATTACTCGGGATCTCTTCCATATGACTTATCATGCACTTGCACTTTTGGGCAGAAAGAGGCACCTCATTCACTGTGCTTTGCTCCCCTTTGGTCAGTTCATGCCACAAAGGCTCAGAGGTCTCCTCACATGTTCCCTGAAAATCAAATGTGCTGATAATGGCTTGGCAACTGAAGGTGCATGAGAACCTTAATTACTTTGGTAGTAATTAAGGACCACCTTGTCACACAGCTCCAGAGGAACCAATGAAGATGTATTTGTATCATGTTGTATTGTATATGAAGGGTGCCTCTTGGGGTTGTGTGCAGAGGCACATCAGATTGCCAGCCTCAAAATAGTTGTAATGGGTTGGCAGAAACAAGGGACTTCTCCAGGGAAAGGTTGTCAGGGAATTTGTTGTAAAGTGTCAGTAATGAATGGCTTTTATGTCGTGATGCTCTCTGCTTCACTATGTGGCTGCCATATTGCCATTTCATTGGAAACCCTGATGAATCCCCTAATTACGTGCTGGTAGGAGTACCCCTGTGGGCTGGCTGCACTTCAATTTTAACACAAACATTGGCAAATGGAGGACATTATCTTCCTAAAAGAATCTTCTGTGGCCACATACATGGCACAGAACAGGCTACTCTATGTTCCGTTAAATGATTCATGGATCCCCTAATGATGGGCTTAATGGGCATGTAACATCTGTCCATTAAGATTATGTCCTCCCAGGCGCTCTGAAGTTTCCATAGCAAGTGCTCTACAAATGTTGGTACCTCGTGGTGTCTGCTTCTTGAGACTGGGGTCTTGACTTTTTATTCATAGATCCTTAGTGTACAGTACAGAACTGGCATAGAGCAGGCACTCAGAAAATATTTTTGGGAATTATTAATGTGCAATTGAAAAATCTGTTTATGGTTGCTGACATAGAATTTGGTGAAATGAGCTTTTCGTATCAAAATTTTCTAAGTAATAGTGTTAGCCAGCACCAATGGACATAGTTTCTGGTACTTCCATTGCAGAAGTCACACTCCTATTATTTTCTGGGCAGTAGGAAAAAAGATGGCATTTTTGAGGACCTAATAAGTACAAGTGGTTGTGCTAGATCGCTTGTGAACAGATTGGAGATTGGGCAAATCCTGACTTCAATCACTTATTTGCTGCTTTGGAGCCTCAGTTTTCTCTTCTATAAAATTAAAATAACTAATGTCCACCTAAGAGAGTTCATGTCAGGATTACAGAAAATGCGTATAAGTGCTTAGCACATAGTAAGTGTACAAGAAATGAACACTGCTATTAATTAACTCCATTGTGTAACACTGAGAACTTACTGTCAGTTTTGATACTGTTTAAAAACTAGAGATACCAATAAAATTCAAAAACTGTTTATACTTCAGGAAGCTTACAATCTAGGGGTGGAGTTAGGCACTTAAACACATAGTTACAATACATGGCAAGTGCTATAGTCAAATACTGTGAGAACACAAAGGAGAAGCAACTAAGCTGTGCTTTGGGGGAGGGAATGGGTTTTAGGAAGGGCTTTGTGTACACGATGCTTACTCTGATTTCAAGGTGGAAATCACTTTTTAAGGAAGTTGCTTGTGAGCAGACTAACTGAAAACAGTTTAAGTGGAACACGGAGGTAGTGTGTGTGCAAGGATGCCTATGTGTGTGCTCAAGCAGTAGGGAAGAAGTCACCCTTTGTGGGAGACATTGTTCATTCCCAAGACATTAGGAAACTCAACAAAGTAACATAGATTGCTCAGTCACATAGCTAACACGTCGCAGGACCTGAATTTTAAACTGAGGTGATTTCTACAATGGCCAGTGCTGTTTGTATCTTTTCATTCCTAATTTTAAAAATAGGTAAGTTACTACATTTTAAAGTGTTCTTTGTGTTACTTCTTAGAGACCCCTAACCTTTTCAGAAGAGTATCTTTATTCAATAATGTGTGTCAATGGGAAGTTGTTATGTGTTATAAAAATGAGGTTCTAAGCCAGGTCTTTCTGTGGTGGTTGTTGAACATCTCTGCCCGGAGGAAATTGATTAGGAGGGATAAGATGGCACTAGAATTGGAAGCTGAGGGCAGTTATGCCAGCTCTGCCCCAGGCCAGTCTTTGTACTGAGTACTTTAGGGTATATGGAAAACACCAAAATACATACAGGCAGTTTAATTATTTTGTATCAGTCCTGGAGATGGTCAAGTAAAATAAACATATTAAATAGTCAATTAGTTCACTGGCAGCAATCTTTCTTTGGAAAGATCTGCTCCCCCCACCTGCCCACCCCCCACACTCCTTGCTCGCCTATATTTTTGTGATTGTACAGTCGTTATTTTAGTTCTGTTGGCGTCCAAGTTCTGAACCACTAGGCCATTTTAACTGCAAATTTCTCCCAAGAACATAGAATCACTCTGTCCTCACCTGTAAGATATGCAAAGGGGAGAACGAATGTTTTCTTGCCAGTGCTAATTAGAAACTTCATATGCCTCACTCCTAGTGGTTTGAAATTCATAGTCCTACAGGTGGCTTTGATTTAAGCCAAATAGTTCTGTTCAAGGGAGAAAGATTATGGTAATGATGCAGATTTTTCACTTCAATTGTTGTCATTATTCTTAATTCATTATTTGACTTAATAATCAGCTGCACAAAATCCATCTCTTCCTAAAAATATCCCCAGAGACATACTCCTTAAGTTTCTTATCTCATAAAAGCATTTGCGTATAGTGACTGAGAAGGGCACACGAGAGGGATTTTGAAAGAACTGTCCCTAGAAAGATTTGAAACAAAATGTGGAAGGTGTGAGAGCTGATGTCAGGTTTTGGAGATGTGGCTGTAGGTTTGCACATCTGGCTCTCAAGTAGGCCTTCATTTCTGAGCTTTGAACCACTCCTAGGACAGGGAACTGATATTTTAGTTGTTGGGTTGCTTATATCTGTTTCCTCATTCTTCTAAATTGAAGCTGCCCACTTAATGATTAAATTATTTTTTTCAAACTTTTAAATTGTAAAATACGTACTGAGAAGTGCACAAAGCAAACATGCTCAGCTTATTTAATTAGCACCAGTGTGACCATCTCTCTAAGAAATAGAATTGCTCTATTATTTGCCTTATAGAAAAAGCTCACTAGTCCAGAGAACTGGGAAGAGCAGGGACATTTTATATTGATGGAAAGTAAGACTATAATAATTTGTGAAGGATCTTATTCCCTTTTAGGTTTAGACAATAACTGAGAAACCCTGGAATGGCAAAGTTTTTCAACAGAAGTCCTAGAACACCAGCTGTAGTAGAGAACACTGGCTTTGATAGAGATGTCTAATTGTAATTAGCAAGTGATTGGATGTGAATGATGCTTGACTGAAGATTTTTAAAAATAAGATTTCCTTTTTTATATTATTAGTTTTCTTGAAATCTATTCTATATGGACAGTAGACAATTAAACTGCCATTCAGCTCTAATTTCAGTAATTGCAAATTCTGAATGAGTAGAGGTGAAATAAGAAGCATTTATTGTGTTTGAAAATTAGGGCTATAAATGGTAGAGGTGAACAATACACTTCTGAACGTCTTTAGCAAAACATCCCTGGGGGGGAAGAAGAGGAAACTGGAAACCCTAGAGATTCTAGGGGACTGACTGAGAAACCTCCACTGCAAACCTGAAATTTGTTAGCATCTTTGTGTTTTATTTTTAAACTTAATACAAACTTATTCATGTTTAATTTGACATATTAAAAAACACCACCAACACCAAAGTTTTTATGGAAAATAGGCTTTCCAAAAAGATATGCCGTGGTTGAATGCAGCCTCGCAGATTCTCTGCGACCCAGCTGGTACTCTCAGAGGAGTGTATATTTGTATCTTAATGATGTGAAGATACATGTATTCATCTCTCTCGTAGTTATTTATTTATTTCACCAAGAAAAAGTAAACAACAACTTATAAATATTCTCTTGTTGATTTTGGTAAAATTATTTACTTAACCAACATTTATGAAGGGCCCGCTGTAGCCTGGGTCCAGTGCACGTAGCTAAAGATACTAACGTGAAGGAAGCCCAGCCTCAGCTTTGGAAGGATCCAGGAGCATAGGTGAGTGGGGAATATGGATGTAAGCAAGTTATTACATCAGAGTAATTTATGTATTTGTTCATTTGCCTGGGAGAAGTGAGACCTCAAACAACATTTTGTTAAAAAAAAATAAATGGCTTATATTCTTTATCCCATGCATGTCTGCCATTTTGTCATAGCCATGTGTGTTTAATACTTGAAATCCATTTGCCTTATGAAATGCTTATGGAATCATGATTTCTAGAAATAATTTAAAGTTTGCTGAATGCATATGCTGTCCTATAAGTGATCGGATTGTTCCATCATTTCTTTTTTTTTTTTTAAATTTTGATATTACTTTTTTTTTAAAATTATACTTTAAGTTCTAGGGTACATGTGCATAACGTGCAGGTTTGTTACATATGTATACTTGTGCCATGTTGGTGTGCTGCACCCATCAACTCGTCAGCACCCATCAATTCGTCATTTATATCAGGTATAACTCCCAATGCAATCCCTCCCCCCTCCCCCCACC
>NW_016814625.1:916012-952929 GCF_001698545.2 Rhinopithecus bieti
GCTTTGTTTACCTACTTAAGCCTCAGCAATGGCGGGCGCCCCTCCCGCGGCCTCACTGCTGCCTTGCGGTTATATCTCAGACTGCTGTGCTAGCAATGAGGGAGGCTCCGTGGCGGTGGGACCCTCCCGGCCAGGTGTGGGTATAATCTCCTGGTGTGCCCATTTGCTTAAAGCGCAGTATTGGGGTGGGAGTTACCCGATTTTCCAGGTGTTGTGTGTCTCAGTTTCCCTGGCTAGGAAAAGGGATTCCCTTCCCCTTGCGCTTCCCAGGTGAGGCGATGCCTCGCCCTGCTTCAGCTCTTGCTGGTCGGGCTGCAGCAGCTGACCAGCACCGATTGTCTGGCACTCCCTAGTGAGATGACCCCAGTACCTCAGTTGAAAATGCAGAAATCACCGGTCTTCTGTGTCGCTCGCGCTGGGAGTTGGAGACTGGAGCTGTTCCTATTTGGCCATCTGGCTCCGCCCTGTGTTCCATCATTTCTGACAGAAATGATACATGCAATTAACATGTGTTCTTTTAAAATAATACTATTAACAAAGCAAGTTTATCCCCTCTACTGATATCCCCGTCCACGTACCCAAATTCTGCAGGTATTTTAAAGTCTGGCTTGGTGCCCACCTTTTCCATTCAACACTGCTTAACTGTCAGTTTGTACTGATTTCTTGCCTGTCTGAACTCTCTTTGGATTTACATTGTGTTCTGCCTGTCCGGCTCGTTAGAGCAGAGATCCCAAACTCCATCTTTTCTCCTTTCTTGAGCAGGGTTCTTGAGAAATAGATGATGGAGGTTCCTCCAGCAAATGTTTCCTCTGTGTTCCTCATCAGAGTGGCTGCCACACACCTCCTTCTAGTGGCAGGCCGTGAGACTCCCTTCTGGGTTCTCTCTTAACCCCTAGAGCTGAGAGGGCCCCAGGTGTGAATTCCTTTTCTTCTAGGGCCCAGCTGGTGTCCCCTCCCACTCCTATCCCAGTATTTTCAAAGTGGTAGATACCTCAGTATCTTTCTGCCACTTTCAAAGTGGTAGTACCTCAGCCCACTGAGAAGGCAGAGCCACTTGTCCCTTTTGGCTCACTCTTCATTCTTTCCACTAAAACTCCATCCTCAAACCAGTGGCCTTAATGTGCCATTTTGACCTCCGTGTGCCTTTCATGGGTGACCACCTTTGAGTGTGAGCTCAGTTTGTGATGGATATGTTGTATTTTAGTGTTACTTGATAAACACTGACTTAATCATTTCTTTGTATTTGGCAAAATTCCTTCATTCTCTTTAGCTCATCTTAACTTTAGAATAACTTTAGTTCAACTCTGAGAGGCAAGCAGGCTGCCTTTATTCTTATTTCTACTTGATAGGAAAAGAAACCAAAGGCTAAAAAATCTTAGTGGCCTTGTTCAATGTCAGAAAAATTGTAAGCGATGAAGTCATTTTCAGTCATGTGCTCTTCTAATACACAGTTCTTTTGCTTCTCTTCATTTATATTTCATGTATTTTAATCTAGTTTTACTAATTTGACATGTCACTTGAGGGCCAGCTCATGCCATAAATATCTGAATCCTTTAAAACACCAAACAGTTCAACTTAACCATACATTTATTGGATATAAAGAGTAGTAGTTTCCTCATTTAGTGAGAGTCTTTATGTATTAGACTCCCTGTTGAATGTTTTCCATAAGTTTCCCCTCATTCTCATCATACCTCTGCTGGGTAGATTTTATCAATACTTTGGTACCATTAATATGCATTGGGATAAATTGGGAATCTTATTAAAATGTTAATCCTGATGCAGTAGGTCTGGGCAGGGCCCAGGTTTCTGCATTTGCAACAAGGTTCCCGGGTGAGTTGGATGGTCATGGGTGCAGTCTGAGTAGCATGCTGTTTATAGGTGAAGAGACTTTGGCTCTAAGAGATTAGGTAGTAACACAACTGTAAGTGGTAAAGCCTTATTCAGACGCTGATCTTGCTCCCTAGAGAGTTGCCTTCCAAGTGCAGTAAGACAGATAGATTCAAAGCGATCTTCGGGATGTACTTTAATGTGGAATTTACTCTAATGGAGTGTAATGGGAGGAACTTAGGTAGGAACTGTGATTTGAGTCGGACCTCAAAAGACTGGTAAGACTTTGACTGACAAAGATGGGACCAAAGGACTTTTTGGATAGCAAGAACAAAAAGGGAACAAGGACATGGAATGCAGTTTACAGAACATCTTCTGGGAATGGTGAGCTGGTGACTATAGCTGGTGCCTGGGGAAAGGTGTGCTGTAGCTTTAAAGGGAGTCTGAGATTGGATGGGAGAGCAGAGTAGACCGGGAAACCACTGAGAGATTTAGAGGAGAGTGTCTGTGATAGCACATTGAAGGTGCTCAGGAAATGTGCATTGATTGATTGAATGTTATCTAGTTATTAGTCATCTGTTGCCCATGTTGCACCATTGACATCTCCACAGAATTCTGTGACCTGGCTAAAAGGCCACAGAATTACTCCAACATGACCTTTACTGTTATTTATATAGAGCTTTAATAGTCTATTTGCCTGTGGCAATATAGGATATATTACTTTTTCCCCCCTTTCCAAATTTTTTTTGGGCTAAGAAAATGCTGCTTTTGCACAGACTAGTAATACATATTCTTCTTAAAGAAAAGCATTGTTCCTTCAGTAGCAACTTGTAATGGGAAAACTGGAACAAAGACAAAACGCAGTTCTGGTCTGAATGGAGACCGGTTTTTCTTTGTGTGAATAACCAGCATTCCAGTCAGGTTGTCACAGTGATGCTGAGATTATAACTGTTCATGCCAGCAGTCAGAGAATGTTGCCCAATTAGTTATTCTCAGCTGCTGGGTTACCTTGACAGTGGCTCAAAAAGCAGGTTTTGAGTTCAAAGGCATTCAAAAAAGAGCAGTGGAGGACTTGCAATTCTGTTGCCCACAGTGGGGTGCAGAGACTACAAGCTCCAGCATGCGCTGGTTTAGGCCATGTAGGTGTAGTCAGCCTTGTGAAAATAGGCACCTTGTAAAAATTCTGGTCTTTCCCATCATTCTGGCTGATGGTCTTTCATCAGCCATCTTTGGAAGGGATTTTACTGTTTCTGGGGCCTTCAGATATTGCATGTGGGAGACAGTGAGGAGAATGTATATTTTGGCATTGGAGGCTCTTGTAGCCTCGCTTTTTTTCCTCTCGTGAGCAATCTACTTCACAGGATTGATGCAGAGATGAAATAAAATAACCTTTGCAAAATTCCCTGCATAATGTCTGGGGCATGGGGAGATACTCAGTGTGAAGCAGTTCTCAAATATTGTTTCAAAAGTTACAAAGCATTATACAACATGATTATCATCATCATCATCATCATCATCATCATCAGTTTTTGGTCTTTTCTTTTAGTCAGAGTAGGGTAGGATAGGATATGGCAACAAACTCTCTTAGAGGCTTTATATAACTAAAGTTTATTTCTTGACCATGCCACATGCCCAGAGTGGGTCAGTAGAGGACTCTATTCATCAGTTACCCAAGTACCAGACTAACGTAGGCATCAGGTCACATATGCTTCCACAGTCATCACAATGATTTGAACTGTCAGTCACATATTCCATCTGGAAGTGGAACATCACTTCCATGCGCACTTCATTAGCCAAAGTAAATCATGTGGCCCCATCCAGCTTCAAGAGGCAGAGGGAAGTGCCATCCTGTAACATGACAGCAGGAGGAGAAATAGAACATTTATTCAGGCTGGGTGCAGTGGCTCATGCCTGTAATCCCAGCACTTTGGGAGGCCGAGGTGGGTGGATCACCTGAGGTCAGGAGTTCAAGACCAGCCTGGTCAACATGGTGAAATCTTGTCTTTACTAACAGTATAAAAATTAGCTGGGCATGGTGGCATACGCCTGTAATCCTAGCTACTCCGGAGGCTGAGGCGGGAAAATTGCTCGAGCCTGGGAGACAGAAGTTACAGTGAGCCAAGATCGTGCCGCTGCACTCCAGCCTGGCTGACAGAGTGAGATTGTCTCCAAAAAAAAACAAAAAAACAAAAAAAACAGAAACATTTCCAACAACCATAGTGACTGTCACCTCTACCAAAGATCAAAAGGCTGATGGAGAAGAGTACTTTAAAGAAGGAATGTTGGCCGGGCGCGGTGGCTCAAGCCTGTAATCCCAGCACTTTGGGAGGCCGAGACGGGTGGATCACAAGGTCAGGAGATCGAGACCATCCTGGCTAACACGGTGAAACCCCGTCTCTACTAAAAAATACAAAAAACTAGCCGGGCGAGGTGGCGGGCGCCTGTAGTCCCAGCTACTGGGGAGGCTGAGGCAGGAGAATGGCGTGAACCCAGGAGGCGGAGCTTGCAGTGAGCTGAGATCCAGCCACTGCATTCCAGCCTGGGCGACAGAACGAGACTCCGTCTCAAAAAAAAAAAAAAAAAAAAAAAAAAGGAATGTTAGTTAAACATAAATGAATAAAAATATCTGACCAGTAAACTTCAAGGTAAATCAATTAGATTTCAGCTGCATCAAACAAAAAACTCCAAATATTAGTGGGTTAAGGAAGATAGAAGTTTGTTTCTCTTTCAATATAAAGAAGTTCAGACATAGGCAGCTTAGTGGTAGCATGGTAGTTACATGTTCATCAAAACCATAGGGTCATTTTATTGTTCTGCTAAAACAATCTTAGCATAAGGCTTCCATTCTTAAATTCACCTCAGGATCAGAAATGACTATAGTGTTCTAGCCATTACATCTACATTCCAGGCAGCACGAAGGAGGAGGGAGGAAGACTGAAGAACCCTTCTCCCAGCTAGCTTAAGTCAGCTCCATTTGGGCAGCCCTTCTGAATGCCCCACACAGTAATTCTGCTTATATACCATTGACCAGAATTTAGTCATGTATTCATTCCTAGCTTCAGTGGGACAAGGGCATGTAGATTTTGAGCTGGGTGCATTGCCTCCCAAATAAAATTGGAATTTTTGTTAAGGAGCAAGGGGAAAATGAATATTGGGTGGCATTGATCCATCTCTGTTACAGTAACTTAAGATGCAAGCTTTAGTTAAGTAGGAATGACAGAAAAGATTGCTCTATACACTGTCATTTTTCCATTCTATGCTCCGCAGAATGTCAGCACTTAGAGGAGACACAAAGTTTCTTTAAAGAGTGTTCTGTGGCCAGACAAGTTAGGAAAATGTGAAAAGCTTTGCCCAGTCTTGGAGATTCACAGGGTACATTAACACATTTAAAGCTTTGAGAGGCCTTGCAGTAAAGAAACCCCTAACCTGCTAATCTTTTTAACCTAGTGTTCCCAAACTTATTTGACAGTAGAAATTCAACACCCATGGAAATCTGGAGGGACAAAAGGATTGGCTTTAGCTTCTTGAGTCTGCCAAAAAGCTTTTAGATCCTTGAACAGATGGTATAAAGGCCCCATTCCAAAATATTATCTGCCTTGCAAAACTAATAAGCAAGCAAACAAACTTGTATGTCCTTCGTGGTGGCCCAGCCATAGAGATAAAAGCCTTGAAAAAAAACAGATGCAAATGAAACCGTGTTATTAACATCTGTTTGAGATTGACAAGAGTTGGTATTGACCAGCCATCTGTACTATTACTGGTAACACCAAGTGATGGACTAAGATTGGTTTGTACCTCTGCCAGATGACAGGCCCCTGCTCCAGGTAGCTATTCTTGGGCTCCTGGCTATTCCTACATGACTCTGGGCCATCTCACCCTTCTCTGGAAATGGGAGAGTAACAGATGATCTAATCAACCAGCCAGTATTTCCCTACTCATAGAAAAGTCCTGGGCCCTTGGCCAAAAGGCATTAACCCTGCCCCTTTCAGTGTGCACAATTCTTGTCTTCATCAGAGGTTTCCTCTGCAAAGGGGCAAAGAAGGAAGCTCCCTGTATTGTGAAGAGGAGTGGGGACAAGTAGGCAGCTGGTAAAGGGGGCCTCATACTTCTATTAGACTTAAACTAGGGTTAGGTCCCTTTTACCAGTTTCACCTCTGCCTGTGGTCAACTTCATGGTTGCTTATAGGTATATGAAGAACTGTTGAAAATGCTTTCAAGCAGCTAACGTGTCACTGGTCTGTTGTAAGCAGGTGGCAAATGAGTATCTTTGGGGGAATGGTCCTGTTAAGGCTCTTCTTCCAAAACAGAACCTTGAATTGTTTCCTAATCTTTCTTTCTTAATTATTTAGGTAACCAGCTCTTGTCTCCTGCAGTTGCTATCTTTTTCTTCATCTAAGTATCTTCGAAAAGGCAAAAGGTCAAAATATTTGCTAGTCTGGTTCCCATCATTTCCACCTCATGTTGCTGGAAATACTGGAAAGTTACCCTGTCCTGACAGGTCTGGAAGGATCCCATGTTTGCAAATCTTTGTAAACTGTATGATACATTTTCCCAAACAGCTGTGTAATCTCTGCAACAACCTGATGATGGGAGGGAATGGACCAGGTTGAGTGGAGGGCGGGGGTCAGGGGTGGTCATATGCATATTGACCTTTAGAGCAGCTTGTGTGTGTGTGTGTGTGTGTGTGTGTGTGTGTGTATGTATGTGTGTATGTGTGTGTGTGTTTGACCAAGTTTCGCTTTTGTCGCCCAGGCTAGAGTGCAGAGGCATGATCTCAGCTCACTGAAACCTCCGCCTCCCTGGTTCAAGTGATTCTCCTGCCTCAGCCTCCTGAGTAGCTGGGATTATAGGCACGCACCACCGCGCCCAGTTAATTTTTGTATTTTTAGTAGAAATGGGGTTTCACCATGTTGGTCAGGCTGGTCTTGAACTCCTGACCTTGTGATCCACCTGCCTCAGCCTCCCAAAGTTCTGGGATTACAGTCGTGAGCCACTGTGCCCGGCCTGCATGTATGCTTTTTAAAATGACTTTAGGAGAGATAAGAAAAATTACAGGAGGTGGTGGAGATAGCTATCCTTGTCCAATATCTGTCTTGTGGCTTAGTACCCTGAAGAATTTTCTTAACCTGCCTTATGGAGTTGTTGTGCCTTTCTCTGACTCTGAATGTGTTAGAAAACAGTCTCTGAACACACAGTTGGGGCTTGTGCATTCCTTGTGTGCACAAGCAGGTTTGTAGTCGTGACTAGGGAATTTCAGGTCAAGAAGCATGAGAAGGGCTGGCCAGTGAATCCCAGCAGCTGACAAAGGATTAAAATAGCTGTGCTATGCACCAAAATCAGAAAAAATATTCAAGGCACTGTTACAAGAAGTCCTTGGATTGTTCTCTTGTAAATTTTATATTCTTAGTTGTATATACTTATTTATGCAATGTAAGCTAGTAGACAATAATCAATTTATGTAGAATTCTTTGTTTTCATCTGTAAGGAAATAATTTTGAACTGAGCTAGTTGTGAGTGTGAATATGCTAAGTCTGTGAACCGAGAAAAATATATTTTGAAAATATTATGTATCTTTTATGCTGATATATATTCATGTGGCCTACTAAATGTACTGTCAAACTGGCCATGTGCACTAAATCTTCTTACATCAGTTCTGGAAATGAATGAAATCGATTTCTTAACCCACCTACCTAGATTTTGCAAAAGAACAGCAGGGCCTGCCCATCCTATCTACTGTCCCTGTTTCTTTCCTTTCCAGGCCCACTTTTTGAAAGGCAATGGGTGATTCTGTTGGTTTACCAAAGGGTTAAATTGAACAGAGGTAAAAACTAGAAGTCAAAAGACATAAGTCTTGATTTAACTCTGCCAGTAACTAGGATAAGACCTCAGATAAATCACCTAAATTCTCTTGCTGGAGAAACCTGTAATTGCACAAATGTATAGAGCCTGTCTGGGCCTCTCTTTGCTCTTCTGTAAAATGGGTAGAGATATTTTGTTGATATGATCTCAGAAATCCTCGTTGCAAATGTCGCAGACCTTACTGCATTGTGGCTATCGGTGGTAGAACTGGTGATGTGAGGACTTGCTCCATCCAGATAATATTTATTGAGTATCTCTGATGTCCCCGTCACGATCCGAGGTACTCGAGATACTGCAGTGGACAAAACCAATAAAAGTTATTCATTTTTGGAGTAAAGAAGTTATTCTTTCTTGAGTAAAGAATTATCAGCGAACACTTTTTAAGCACTTACGATATGCTAGATATTGCTTTACACGCTTTATATATATTAATTATTGTATCAAATAATCCAGCAAAGTGGGTACTACCATTATCACTATTTTATAGTTGAGGAAACAGGCATAGAAAGATTAAATAACATGCCCAAAGTCATATAGCTGAAAATGGTGAAGCTGTGATTCGATTCAGGCTTTTGGCTGTAGAGACAGTGGTTTTCACTTTTATGCTATACTGCCTCTCACTGTCAATTAACTGGTTAGCTTAAAGTAATTAGCATTCATCCTAGCTAATGGCAAAGTAGGAAAAACAGAAACTAGCTTCAGATAGAAATCTGAGAGCCTGTCTGCTCTTCCTTTCTGGGGCTTCTGGCTCTAATAAGAGACAGGGGCAGCAAGCAACCATAGTGTAGACAACGTGTATGTTCCCAGCCACCTGGCTCATTGTGTTTGCCTGTCCTGAGGTTACTGCCTATTCTCTGGCTCCGTTGTTAACCCACAAGGCCTTCAGCATCCCCCTAACCCCAAGTTAATTTCAGCATCGGCTGTTTGTAGGGAAATGAGTAATAATAGACTTGGATTCAAAATACCTGGATTTGAATGCTGGCTCTACTATGAACCAATGCTGTCATCACCTTGGGAAACTTTTCATAATACCATCAGCAACAGCAATATATCAGTGGCCATTATTTATTAAGCACTGCCATGCATTGTGCTAAATGCTTTATGTGTGTTGTTTCGGATTCCCAGAACCATCTTCCACGAGCGGTATTTTTACCTTTACTTTACAATCAGGTCTTGGCTGCTGTCTCTATCACTCACTGTTTAATCTTGGGCAAGTTACTTAATTCCTTGAAGCCTTAGTTTATCATCTGAAAATTGGGGTTAGTAACACCTATTTCTCAGGTTGCTATAAGGATGAAATATGAAAATATATGAAAAGCATTTAGGCCATGGCCTATCCCAATGACAGTGATAATGTCTATTATAGCTTGTTGTACAGCTTAAGGTTTTGCAGCCATTAATCCAAGAAGTGATGTTTCAAATCCAGTTCTAAAGGCTGCCTTTGTGAGGAGAGGCTGGGGCCGCGGGGTCTTGAGTGAAGCAGCTGAGCAGGGGCAGGGTGATCTAAAGCAGTGTCACTGCTGGCTGCTGCACATTAGCAGGTGAAATTAAGCAGACTGCAAACCAAACAGGAGGTGAGGAGGCTCCAGTCTCCCTGTCCTGAGAGATGAAAGCCAAACTGGAAGCTACCAGTATCGAGGGTCAGTTCCTGGAGGCTTGGCTGTGACTATGTTTTGATTCTGCCAGGAGCCAGCTGGTCATTGAGGAGCTGGTATTGGTAAGAGGATGCCAGTACTAGCCAGGAACAGCTCTATCGGAGCAGATGGAGTCCTGGAGTCAGCCTACACTCAGGACAGCCCTTCCCAAAAGACGATGCTTGACACGGGGAGCTGGGGAGTTACCTAGAACATTCATACGTAGGATGCAACATTGTAAAAATGCAGGCCAAAGGGCATTTTCCCAAATTACAGATGAAAAAAAAACTGGAATATGAGGGATCAAAGAACACTAGTAAGGAGCGGAATCCAGACCTCAACACTAATTGTTTTGTACCAGTCCTGTGATAGGTTTGCATAATTTAATTTGTCCTACACTGATGATCAAGTAAGAAAAATCAACAATCAGTATTTTACCTAGCTATATCCATCTCTCTGTCTATCTATCTCTATATATTTATGTTTTTTACTTGAATTATCTATTCCAGTTGAGATGGCTTCTTTGGGCTGACAGGTTAATGAAGATACACTTCTGGGCTATATTCCAGATCTCCTGGATCAATACTGCTGGAGTACCTTTTCTTATATGCTGCTTGTCGTTACGATGATCTAATCACTGTGTATGTATAGTATTTTGCTCATGTCTGCTTCCTTCCTTAGATCGGAAGTATCATGAAGCAGGGGCCATGTACCCCACTGCCTCTACTTTGGACAGTGCATAACACACAGTAGGTGGCTAGGGAGGGTGCCAGGTAGCAGCCGGGGATTAAATAAATCTTACTGTGTAAAGCAAGACCTTTGACTCTGCAAACCTCTACTGCTTTATAAAAGGGGAAGTTAAAGTAAAAAATTACCTTTGAGGGACCTTGCCTGGCTGTGAGTGCAGCATAAACTAGAATCCGGGGGTTGTTGAGTCAGCACAGTTTCCTAATGCTGTACTTTCGAAGATGGTGTTGAAAAGCCTGAAGGCTCAAGATAAATGTGGAGAGTTCTCCTACTGTTCCTGTTGTCTTTGTTCTGTTTTGCTTTTGTAAGCATATGCTTGTCAGTTAGGGCTGAAACCAAACAAAACAGCTGCTAAATATGGTTCTAAAAGAAATACCATTTTGGTCTTTTTAAGGCCTGTAAGTTTAGAGTAAGCACAGTCGTTTGGCAGCTGTCAATAGGGAATCCGGGGGTAGCAGTCATTCTGGGAGCACTATCAGCCATCCATATTCTGTTGGGTGTATTTTACCCTGCCAAAGGACTGGTGGCCTCAAGTAAAAGATTCTGTCACAGAACGGCTGTGTCTTTAAGAGGCATTTTGGAGGAGGGCTGTCTAGAGTCTGCGTAGGCCATTTGCTCATGATCCGTGTCAATTTCATTTTCAAAGAAGTGGGGAGGCACTGGGAAGAATTATGTATCATCTTTTATGATGTGAAGGAAATCGTCATCCTAGTTATAGATTTAAGTTTGCCTTTTTCAATCTTTGGGATTTAGCCCAGTGGTGTTATTTAGTGTTCTTATAAATCCAGTATCATTCAGAGGACCTGGAGGAATTAAAGCATAACTTAGTAGTAGGGAGTATCAAACCCTAGATCTTAAATCTCTCCACTCTGCTGTGAAGCTGGGCTTGAGCCTGCCAATGCTATCTAAATTTCATCAGCTGACAGAAAAAGTATTTATTTCAACATCCCAGGAACCCCCAAAACTTAATGCCCCTTCTCAGTTGTCTTACTAATTTTTAAAGAGACATACATTTGTCCATAAATATCTGATTCTGTTTGCTAAGCATGTGATGGGTAATATTATTGGTTGAAAAGCAATAGGTTTTCCTTTACTGGCCAGATTAGTTTTATTGGCTTTTTTAGTTGAAAATCTATAAAATGCAGACTGAATTCTACTGTGGCGTATTATTTGTTTATTACATGAACTTATTTTCAAAGATGAAAAAGAAAAGGGAGGAAGAAAGTGAATATTTACTAAAGTCCTATTACGTATCAGGCCCCAAGCTAGTCTAGACACTCACAGTTCTCATAGTAGCTCCCAAGGGAGGTAATCCTGTCCACATTTTAAAGATGAAGAAACTGAGGTTCAAAGCCGTTCTGAAACTGGCTCAAGGTTAGAGAGCTACCAGTTGGTAAATCAAGGGCTGGGAATTATGGTTTCATGAAGCTGATGGGGTAGTGGTTAGGAACTCAAGGTTTGGAGTCTGACCATCTGAGTCAACATCCTAGCTCTGCTGCTTATTAGTGGTGTGACCTTGAGTAAGCATTTAATCCCTCCGTGCCTCAGTTTCCTAATCTGTAAAACAAAGATAATGATAGCATCCACTTGATAAAGCTGTGATAAATGAGCTATTCATGAAAAATGCTTAGAATTGTTTCTGACACATAAGTCCTCATGAAATGTTCACTATTACTGTAATTTTTATTGTCATGACTAACCAAGTTTGCTTTTATCAGTACTGGCTGAAAAATTACATTTTCTTTCAAGGAATATCCTGCCTTTTGATATGTGGTTATATTTCATTATGAAATAATGTACACTACTCTACCTTAGAATTAAATTCTCTTCTCAGCCTCCCAGCAAAGGTTAAGATCTGAATAAAGGCATGTGTAGCCAACAGGGATTCTTGACTTTGGTAAATGTCAATGATTTGCTCTTTCCTCCTTGGTGTATGTAACTTTCTTCCATGCTGCTCATCCTGGCTTTAAGAGCAGCTAAGCAAACACAAGAGGGAGAATTAAGTGGATTTCTTATCTCTTAGCTTTCCTGTCTTTGTAACATGATTATTAGGTACAGCGTCCTCTCCTTGCTGCACATTCTGTTGGCCACATTCTGACAGCCTGACTTCTCAATGCACGTGAGGCACAGTTTACTACAACAGGCTCTATGGATTTTATTTGTTTAGAGCTGGGAATACTACAGGGGCTTTTACATGTGACAGCTTTGTCCATGTGGGATTGGGGTAAGGAGGATAGAGGGCACAGTGGTAGAACAACTTGTCTAGGTTTAAAAGAAATGATGTAAGTTTGCTAGACCTTTGGCTCTACACTCTGATTCAATTTTTTTGTGACTTCCACTATACATGTCTTGAAGAATTGGGAGTGGGACATCAACCTTATTCGGTAAATAGTTATATCTAGCAGTTACGTATTGGACACCATGCTAAGTGCTGACAATACCATGATAAATATGTTACAGTGCCTGCTTTTGAGGCATTTGTAATTCATCAAGGGAGAGAAATGTAAGAGAGGCTAGCACTATGTGAAAATGGTTATCATGGAGCTGTGCACAACGTATTGCGGCTGCAGAGAGAGCGGCGGTGGCGCTGATTTGAGAAAGGCTTCAGAAAGGAGGCAGCAAGCTGGGCTTTCAAGGATGGGCTTGCCTCAGAAAGAAAGCAGAAGGAATAATCTTGGCAGATGGGCAGTATGAACCAAGAGCTGAGTGTAGTGTGTTAGGAACATGAGGGACATGTGTTGGTTATAGCACAGAATGATGGAACATGAGGCTGGGAATGGAGGCCAGGCCGAAGAATGACATGACCTGACTTTCAGTTTGAACTGTATCTTGTATTATTTTAAATCATGGAGTGTCATGATTAGAAATGTCTATTGTAGAAAGATCAGTATGGAGAATAGCTTAGAAGGAAGAAAGAACTAAAAGCAAATGGTCTCAGAAGAAGATGATGAAGCCTGTTGTGTGAATGGAGTGGGATAGATGGATATGGTGGACATTTGGAGATAAGATCATTGACACTTAGTGAACAAAATTAGGGGAGTGGGTGGACAAGGGTGGAACTTTCGGGGAAGTCTACCTCAAAGGTGTGAGCAGAAGAAATACTATAGAATCTGTGAGAGAGACTAAGAGGTATGATAGACGGTGGAGGGGATATATTTTTAACAGGAGTGATGATGCTCAGGAGTATAAATGCCTCAAAGGGGACAACTAGGACAGGACTGAGAAGCGACCACTATGTGTAAGAAATTGAGGTCATAGTGACCTTTTGGGGAAATTACTTTAGATGTACTCTAGAATGGAGAAACCAGTTGAATGCTTACACTGTTCAAACTATATCACAATTCTACAAGGATGTAACTAATGATGAAATGCATTTGTGTGAAAGACTATTCACAAACACTCAGCTCTTCAGGCACTTGGATGGGGGAAAAGAGAGAAGAGAGCTGAATAATACCTCTGATTTCTATGTCTAGGGTTTCAAAGAGCCCCCTCCTTGCAAATACCATGACGCTTAATGCTATTTTGCTTTGTTTCTCTCAGGATACTGTAGACTGTAGATGCTTATAGACTTCTCTTAATTCCAGACTGGTCCTCATTTCTAGCCATGATGCTTGTAGTGTATGTTGTGGTATGTCACACAGAGCTCAGTTCTCCACTGCTGGGGCACTCAGTTGTCCACCTGCTAGGAGTGTAGGTAGCTAGGGATGACTTTCACCTGAAAAATGTCCTCAGCTGAACTGTGTCACTTCACCTAAGATTGTTACCTCTGGGGTGGGTATTGGGGGGCAGCCTACACGCAATGACTAGTCAATGGAGGTAGGATTCAAAGGCCTGATGCTTCCAGGTAGGATAATTCTGAAGGGCTGTCCTAGCTCCAGCGCTCCCATGGATCAGATGAAGTTTTTGTTACCACTACATTTCAGTTCAGCTCTTCCTTCGGCTCAGTCCAGTTCTTCCTTTCCTCCCCGGCAGGTGTTGATTCTGAGGCATACCCCAATAAACTCACACAGTGTAAATCTCAGGGAGTCTTGGAGTTTATTCCTGGGGAACCCATCTGATATGATTCTTTCCAGTTTGGTTGCCCATGCAAGGCCAGTTGCCAGTGGAACTCTTTAGTTCCTCTGAACTTTGCTTCAGAGGCCCTTGGATGTGTCCAGCAAAAACCGTCTCCTAGCAGTTTGAACTAAAGGCTCAGCATTGAGCCTCCTTGGTTTTGATTGGTTGTGACACATACCCAAGAATAACTTATTCAAGGAGAGAAAAGAGCCTCACAGGTCAGCTGTCTGGATCCTCCTTACACCTACCTACTAACCCCAGCTCTGAGAAGGTACCCTGAGGCGAGTGACCCCCTGGGTGTAGAAGCTGATCCCTGCTCTGCACCTGTTTGTGCTCCTGCCCTCGTCTTACATCCCTATTTGATTCCCAGGTTCCTTGAGGCAGCCACTCATCACTGTCCTGTATCTCTTCTCTTTTTGTTATATATATATTTTTAGTCAAGAAAAACGAATGTTGAAAACACAATTGAGAAATTTCAAGCAAATGTAGAACTTCTCTCCAAATATGTTGCAGAAACACCACCAAGCAAACAAACTACTGGGAAGCACAGCTTAGAAACAAACAGCAGCTGCCACCATTTATGGGCTTTTTTTTTCTTTTCCTCATTTCTTTCTAATTCCGTTTGTAATAAAACCTGCTGCTCTAATGGCCTAATAGTTTAACCAACAGAACTTTTCCTCCTATCCTGAGGCCTCCCAGGTGGCCTTGACAGTGTCTTAGCTATGGGGTGTTGGTCGACTCAGAGCTCTAGTCCCTTAACAGTGTTTTACAGTTTTGTGGTTCTGTCTGGAACCATACCTCCCAGACCAGGTGGAGCATAATTGGAACTTCTGGACTTCTGGAGTTTTCAGGACATGAGCATGGAATGTGGTTTCTTGCCTTTCTGGCTTCCTAAGAGTGGGTAACGTAGTGCTAATTCCAATCTTTCTCAGTGACTAAGTGTTTAATCTGTTGGGTGCTTTGTTTGCTTTTTGTTTGTGTTTTTATTGGTTGTCTGTGTGGAATCTTTGAAGGCACCTACCCAGGGGCTTTTCTTGAGTTTGAATTACCACTGACAGGACTTTAAAGCATCCTGACTTGTCAGATCAAACTCATTTTTCCCTTTCCCCAGAATAGCAGAGAAACTCATTTTCCCCTTCCCCCATTAAATCCTGCTGGTGGTGTGGAATTTCTCAGCTTGAAAGTGATTACTATTAGGTATTAATAGATTTCTGACTACGTGCAAGGCATTGTGCAAAGCCCACACTTATTCTTCACAAGAGCATGACTAGGTAGATGTCATCCCTGCAGGCCCAGACAATACGCTGCTTTCGCGGGGTCTCCTAGGATCGCATAGCTAGTCGAGGCACAGCTGATATTTAACCCAGGTCTGTCTGAATCTGAAGTTCAGGCTGTTCCCTGCCTGCCTCTCAGCTACCCATTGTAATAATATATGGCATTGCTCTCATGTAAGTGTCCGATAGAGAAAGGCCAAAAGCGCAGTCTATTTTTATGTGTTTCTAAGAATATTTTTTAAATTAAGTGCCTAACACTTAAAAAATAGGAGATCTCACATTAAATGCAATGTTCAGTTTCTCTCGAAAAATCTTTAGACTTGGCAATATTGTGCTAATATGTTGACAAGACAACAATTGGCTCCAACTAGGTAAACTCCACCACACCCCACCCCACCCCACCCCACCTCCCTCAAAGAGGCTGGGGTTGCTCAGTTTGCCACAGGCCCCAACTGGACCACTTTCCTTGTTTATGTTACTGGCCTGGCCTCTGCAGACATTTAAGTTTGTGACTCCTAGATTTATGCCTTTAAAGAAGCAATTTCTGTCCAGTTAGGAATCAGTAAGGGGTAAAAGTCCATTTCTGCCTCTGAATAGAATTTTATAGGCTTTGATTTTTCTTTTCAATTTCTTTGGGATAGTAATTCAGTTATAATAGCAGTAATTATTGGATATTTATTGAACACTGTAACATTTAGCTGACTCCCGAGGTTAGTAGACAACGGATTGGTGGTAAGAACTTGAATAATTCTCCAATTTAGTTTGCATTCTAAATCCTGCAGTTACTCAGCAGGTACTACAGGAACTGGAGGCTATCCTCAGAAGTATATTTTGTAGAAGCAGTATTACAGAAGAGAGATGAATCCAAAGAAAATCTTTCTGAGAGAGGTAGTTAAGTTGACTCTATTTTCCCTTGGAAACTGTTGACTGCCATAGGTAAGATTGCCCCACAATGCAGGAACACCATTCTTAACTACCAGGGCTCACTCAACACAATGAACAGCTCAGATATTTCCAAGAGAAACATCCTAGAACATTAGAACCTTCTCAGGATGATGAGTCTTTCACTTTATCTCGATGTAGCTCCTGCAAGTGTGTTTCCATTTGACAGTGAGAAATGTGTTAATTCTTTTTTATTATTTCACTTGAAAAAGCATCTCCTTTTGCCTGATTTAAACACATTTCATAGAAATGTAAAATGCAAAGAAAATGGAACTTGGCTAATTTCATAGCTGCAGCTGACTTAAATTTTAAAATTTTGATAGTATTAAATGTTAGCACACATGAGAGCCCCCTAAGCTAAAGTTGTTATTTATTTGCTTAATTTAGGTAAGTATTTGCTTTTGATTAAGGCAATGCCTGGAATATTGCTTGAATTTTTATCGTTTATTTTCTTTCAGGACCCCGCAGGGATTTTTGAATTGGTGGAACTTGTTGGAAATGGAACATACGGGCAAGTTTATAAGGTAAGTACATTGAGTCTGTGTGTGGCTTATGTATGGTTTCAGTTCATGAATGGCGAATTGCAGTGCTGTCTATACTTGCTCATAAATGGCTCCTAACAAATTTAAAATGAATTAATATACTTGTTGATTGACTCTCCATCTTTTAAAATATATCTGTGGTTATGTTGCCTAAACTGGATTCTGTGATTTGGGTATTTCCCTTCATTATATATGACTGTGTTTATATGTGACACATGAATTCTGACGCCACTTATTTGAAGCTCTTCAAGCGTTCAGTTTCCTTTACTTTAATCACTGCCAGAACTGGTTTTTGAAAGAGAAAAGAATGCCATCTACTTTAGAAATTTAAGCTATTAAACTATTGCAGCTGGAAAAGTAGATGTGTTATTGGCCTAGGGCATGAATTAAATGAGTTGAGTGAACAGTGTTGGAAGAAAACTTGGTTACCTCACAAAGCAAAAGCTTAATAGCAGCAACGAATTTTAGGAAATAATTAAAAGTTAAACTTGAGTTGAGACGGAGCTATGGAATAAGAAGTCTTGCTTGTCTGTTTACTAATTTTTGCTTACAAATTCACTCAAAAGTGTTTTAAAAGGTATTTTCCCAAGTATAATCTACAAAATAATGGTTGGTTGAAAATGTGAGTTGATTCCTTTTCTGATTGTCAAAAAAAATGAAAGTGAACTGTTTTTGGACTAAAACTTTTGGGGTTTTGTTGAATGAGCTATTGAAATGCCATCAAAGCAAACCAACTGTTTCCTCATGATAATTTATAGGGAAATATCCATCATTTTCCCTAGTGGCAGCGATATGGGATGGCATTTCCATTACAAATTATCTCATGTTCTATTTTTAAAAATTCCTGCTGAGCCCTAAACTTTTCTCAGTTAATTAAATTTATTATAGAAATCATTCAGGTTGTAATATTTTCAATTCTGCAGAATTTCAGAAGTATTATTTATAGGGTATTCTCGAGATTCTGTTTTTTAAAGCACAATTGTAAGTGGATACACATTTATATGTTTATTTACCAGAGGTTTCCTTTGGTGTCCAGGGGGAAATTTCTCCCTTGCAAGAAACAATTATTTCCTAAATTGTCCACTTTTTACCATTAGACAGAATGTAGTCTACCCAACCTGCTCACTTGACGTTGATCCTGTCTGACACAGAAAGAAATGTGTCTCAGCAAAGCTTTTAAATACTTGCAATGAAGATAATTAGGTTGGAAGATTGTGTTACTGCGTTTTGAGAAACTGGATTGAACTTGTGAAGTAACTAATGAATTAAGCTCTGACTTAGGTAGAAAATTACTTCTGATTTGCTGTCAATATGAAGGAGCAACTCTGTAGCATGGTGTTGGTTTTATGGTGCCATTTCTTAGAGCCTTTCCATTTCATTAGTTTCCCACCCGTAGGATATGCATTTGGGAGACAGTTCACAGCTTGGTACACTAATTCAAGAGGTGAAACTCTGCACTCTTATAAGAGGAGATACCAAGAGATTCAATTAAGGATGAGAATATTTGGAAAATCCAGAGTTTTCCATAATTTCTTGTTATTTGAAAAAGGCAAGGAAACAAATGGCAAGAGGTCTCAGATCTTTTTAGAGAGGGAATATATTTAGCAGCTAGGTTGTCAACATTATTATTTTACAGCATTCCATTCTCTTGGTGGTTGATACAGTACTATGGCACCTTCCAAGTTAAGGGAGATTCTGCAAAGAATGGTCATGGTGAATGCAGTGAACTTTGGGACAGGAGATTTGGTCTCTTACCAGCGCCATTGTTTTCATTGTTTTGTAACCACCACAGCTTTTCTGTGTATTAGTCAAATGAGAATGTAGTTAGAAATGCTTTGGGGCCTGGCCAGGTGCAGTGGCTCACACCTGTAATCCCAGCACTTTGGGAGACCAAGGCAGGTGGATCATTTGAGCTCAGAGTTCGAGACCAGCTGGGCCAATATGATGAAACCCCGTCTCTACTAAAAATACAAAAATTAGCCAGGTGGTAGTGGCATGCGCCTGTAATCTCAGCTACTCAAGAGACTGAGGCAGGAGAATATCTTAAGCCTGGGAGGCAGAAGTTGCAGTGAGCCGAGATCTTGCCATTGCACTCTAGTCTGGGCGAGAGAGTGAGACCCTGTCTCAAAGAAAAAAAAAAAAAAAGAAATGCTTTGGGGTCTTCTGATAATTTACTTAAAGAATTATAACTCCCTACCTAGTTAAGGGTTTGGTTTCTAGGCAACCAGATGATGTTAGGTGGCACTGCTCATGAACAGACCCTGTGTTTCCTGAGGCCAGTAATCCAGTCCTGCTGTCATCTGAGTTCTAAAATATTAAAGTTTAATAAAATAGCAAAATATGAGCTAAAAGATATGTGAGCCTAAAGTAAATTACATTAAAAAGTGATTGTTTGCACTATAGATTATACAACTTTTATGGAATATGTATATTTCTAAACTATAGGTATAAATAGAAATGTTGTAGCTCTAGGAGGAGGCCTTTATACATAAAATCATATGATAAGTGTTTTCTTTATGTTAAATACTGTATTAGTCTGTTCTCACGATGCTATGAAGAAATACTTGAGACTGGGTAATTTATAAAGGATAGAGGTTTAATTGACTCACAGTTCTGCATGGCTGAGGAGGCCTCAGGAAACTTACAATCTTGGCGGAAGGCACCTCTTCACAGGGTGGCAGGAGAGAGAATCAGTACCCAGTGAAGGGAAGCCCCTTATAAAACCGTCAGATCTCATGAGAATTAACTCACTATCATGAGAACAGGATGGGGGAAACCGCCTCCGTGATTCAATTATCTCCACCTGCTCTCTCCCGTAACACATGGGGATTATGGGAACTACAATTCAAGATGTAATTTGGTTGGGGGCACAGCCAAACCATAGCGAATGCTAAGCCTTTGATTTTAATTTTTAAAGTCTCTCTTTTGGTATTCCTGGTTTTCATAAAGTCAGGTATAATTTTACGAATAAGTCTATGGACATAACCTTTATTTTATGGAAAAATTTATTTTAAGTTTCTTTTTTATAAGCTGCCCTAATTGAGTCAGAATATAATTTTGTTTACAGGTAGTTTTGAAGAAATGTACTTAATATAATAAAACGTATATGTAGGTATTCAGAGAATACCTCTTGAAATGTATCTGCATGTGAGTCAGGTACATCTAGATGTAAAAATATAAATATTTTATGTAAAAGCTATTTAAAAATGTTTAGTTTTCAAAGTTCCTTCTAGTCTTACTCCCAATTCTAGCTTATTCCTGTTTGGGGCAAGGTTAGATTTGTTTATCTTTAGCATTTTGGTCCTAGGTAATCAAGTAGTGATTCAGTGTCTGTTTTTTGCTTTTATTTACTGAGGAGCATAGGTAAATAATAAAGAATAGTAATTCACCCTCAGGACTTTTAATGAGGAAACCATCTCCTTCTGCTCGTGGCTGCATTAAAAAATAAGCCAACAGAAGACCACATACCCACTTACTAAAGGTCTTGGCTGTTTATCGGCATGCCACCTATTGGGAACCTAATGGAATCTGGACACATTTTTGTTAAAATAGAGTAATTCTTTTAATAAACTGAAATAATTGCTTAATGTTTACTGGTAAGATACCACTACAAATTAGCCACAGGTTTTAAATAAATGTTGGTCTATCCTGTCTCCTAATTTGAATATAGATTGGTTATTATGGAGATGAAGACATATTTTATCCCAGGGTGATAATGTGAATTAGGAATATGAAGGATTCCTAAGTATTTCTCATATTTCTTTTCAATGCTTCTTAAGGTTGTAAAGTGCAAGATAGGGAGGCCATTGTGGTGGCTATAGTGCTTATGAGAGAGAGATGCTGTGAGTGTGTATATTTCCAGTGGGCTATGAGAGTCTTCATAGTCCTCATTCTGAGTTCTCCTCTGCCAGCTGGCTGTCCAGCCCATCCTTGATCACCTCCAGTCATGTGGAACTCATTACTTTTCTGTCAGTTCATTTTCCTGCAATTCCTTTGAATGTTCTCACATTGTGCTGAGATCTTGCCTCTCTAAAATGTTTACCATTAAAACCCCATTTCATACCTCTAGAGCTATTTAAAATTTAAAATTAAATATTCTTTCACAAGAATATAGACCTTTTGGGCCGGGCGTGGTGGCTCACGCCTGTAATCCCAGCACTTTGGGAGGCTGAGGCGGGCAGATCACCTGAGGTCAGGAGTTTGAGACCAGCCTGACCAACATGGAGAAACCCCGTGTCTACCCAAAATACAAAATTAGCCAGGCATGGTGGCACATGCCTGTAATCCCAGCTACTCGAGAGGCTGAGGCAGGAGAATCGCTTGAACCAGGGAGGTGGAGGTTGCAGTGAGCTGAGATCCCACCATTGCACTCCAGCCTGGGCAAGAAGAGGGAAACTCTATCTCAAAAAAAAAAAAAAAAAGAATGTAGTCCTTTTGATATGTGAAGATTTCTCCCTTCTTCCTCCAAACATATGCTTATGTCTCCTGTTGTCCAGGCAATGTAGCCTCAGCTGCTTGATTCATTCTTGTGGCGTAGACCTGAGGCCCTTCATTATCCCTGCTTCTGCGCTGGAACTATTCTATTACTAAAAGTCATGTTTTATGCTTGTAAATAGTTTTATATTCCATAAAACCTTTTGAATATATATAATTTAATTTCTGTTAGAATGAACACCTTGTTCTCACTTCAGAGTCTTTATAGTTATAGTTCCCTCTACTTAGAACAGTTTCCCCCCAGCCCTCTCATGGCAGGCTCCTTCCCCTTCAGGTCTCAGCTCAAATGTTACCTTCTCAAGGAAGCCACTTTTCATCCCTGCGTCTACTACAGCCAGCCACTGCCTCTGCTTCCCTCTGCCACAGACTTTATTTATTACATTAACCTGTTTTATTGTTTTTATGGTATTGCCACTCTCTGAATTATCTAACTTCCTTGTTTATGTCTGTATTTAGCAATTTAAATACATAAGTCAAGGGAAAATAAAGTCAGAGACCTAGTCTGTGTAGACCATTACGCTATCCTAGTCTGGCACATAGTAAATGTTGACACTTGTGGGGCCCAGAATTGAGTTATGTTTTCCTTGATAATTCTTTATATATTGGTTCCTAGTTTAAAATTTTTTTTAGCATTTTCATAAAATATTAATTTTGTACTTTAGAAAATATATTTGCACAAAAGCAATAAACAAAATGCTCTACCTATTTTTTTGGTAAAGGGATGGTGATGTAGATCTTATGTTTAATGAATTATCAGCAGTCTGCAGAAGCAAGAAGAGTACGCTAGAAATTTACAAAATGAGGCAAAGCAATTTTCTGGGGTTTCGTCTCCTGGCAGAGGTCCTCAAACTTTAGTATGTAAAATGAATATTTAAGAAAGGATTAAAATGTAGATTTCCGGGCTCCAACTTCTGAAATTTTGATTCAGTGGGTCTGGGGTATCCTCTGTGAACATTTAATAAGTGTAAATGCTTATTCTGTTGTTCAAGGTCTTGGGGCTGCACCTCCAGAAACTGCAAAAATGATTGTATGTTATCCTGTTATAGGTCACTTGAGTGAATGCTAAGCCTAACACTTTTTGCAATCATTTATTTTAGGTTTTCCATGCTGACTCAAACTTACATAAACCAAGAAAAGCAAAAATCAAAAGATCTTGACCTGAGATGTGATACCCACCTGTTTTGGCTTGTTCAAAGATTTGACTTTTAGTGTTTTTATTTGATATGCTTATGATGACAGTTTACAGCTGAACAATTTAACTCAAGACCTGAGAATCAATATTGTCAAAACTGACCTCACATAGCAAAATCTCGGCCTGTTGGGTGGAGATTTTCTCATATCTGTATATTGCGATCTCTTCATTAACCTTCTGCTAAAATAATATAAAACATTTCAATAGTAAGTTGATTAATAGTTTATTTGTGGAGGTGATTCTATAACATTACCCAGGATGCACTGTAGCTTTTCATAGCCTGCTGCAATGAATCATGTACTATTCACTTACTGTTTGGCAAGGAGTGAGTATGGGAGAATGGTGTGTTTTATAGATAATAGTGGCATTTGTTTTTTAATCAAGAATTTCTAACATAAAGAGTACATTCTTTCACATTTGTTGAGTGCCCATGAAAAAAGCCCTGTGCTTTGTATGGGAATAATGCAGAGCTAACTGAGGAGGTTCCTACTCTTAAGAAGCGTGCAATCAGATGATCTAATTAGGACTGAGCGCTCACTGTGCACCAGAGGTTTTTATGTATATTGTCTCAGTTATTCCTCATGGTGGTTATGGTCTCATTTTATCGGGGAGGAAGAACATTTATTAAATCACATTATCACTCTAAGGCAGGGTTTCTCATTCTCAGCACTCCTGAGATTTGGGGCTGGGTAATTCTTTGTTGTGGGGGCTGTACTGTGCATTGCAAGATATATAGCAGCCTCCCTGGCCTCATCCAACTACAAAGCAGCAGCACCCCTAAGTTGTTGCAGCTGAAAATGTCTCCAGATTTTCCAGTGTCTTCTGTGGGGGTAAAACCACTGCTTTAAAAATGAGATAGAATGGCAAAACTCTTAATATTGAGGTGCAAGTGGAGACAGTGAGAGTATAGACTATTTAGGAATTCATGCTGTCCAGGCAGAGTGGGGACCTGAATGGGCTGCAAGATGTGGGTCTGGAAAAAGCTCAGAGGTCTTGGCATTTCCACTGTATCTGGGAGTGTAATTGAGCATTTTTATAAGTGGAAAGAGTATAATGAAAAGGACTTTGGAACAGGACTGCCTGAGCTGGATTTTGCTGAGTCTGGTTTTGCTCTATTCCAATCGTGTGAAGATAACCAACTTACCCTGTGAGCCTGGATTTCTTTATCTTTTATTAATAGTACAGAGTAGCGCTGTTAATGAAAACTCAAGTGTAAAACATTAATATGTGGAAGCACTCAGCTCAGTGCCTCACACATAGTAGGCACTCAATAACCTTTTCCTCTTCCCAAACACATGTGCCAGTTCTTCTCATGGTCTTGCTTTCATAGAACATTTTATGCCCTAAAAGAAACATTCATAGAGGAATGAAGTTAGAAACACATGTCTTTGTGCTCCACATTCTACACTTGATTTGTTGGTTTTAATGTATGCTTCGAATGGCATTATTTGCATTAAATATTAGGATGGTACAAAAATAACTGTGGTTTTTGCCATGACTTGTAATACTTTTGCACCAACCTAATACCAGTATTACTTTTAATGGCAAAAACGGCAGTAACTTTTGTGCCAACCGAGTACAATTCTCAATACTTCTTACATTGTATTTGGTCATATAATTGCCACTTGGATATTATATTTGGTCTTTAGTGCTTAAAAAAGCCAATTTCTCAATAAAGTGTAAAGAGAAGCTAGATTAATAGAGGAAACAGGAATCGGTTGCAGCACCATGGAACTTTGGTGGGGTGAAAATGGTTTCTGAATAATTTTATATTTCACAAGTTTTGGAGAAGAAGCAACAGTATTTCTTCTTCAGGTAGTATAAGGTCTCAGGAGAGAATCTTTATTGTAAGATTAGTGAAGGGGTGTGGAGCAGCAAGAACCTCATTTAGAAATTAAGGACCCGTCAAATGGTTTTGGTTCTACCCTTTACTTACCTTAGCTTTGAGCTTGCCATAGATCTACTTGGAACTTCAGTTGTTCTCATCTGTACAATTAGAATATAAAGAAACAATTTTCATGATATGCCCCATGAAGCTATTGTGAGGTTGAAATCAATTAATGACTATGAAAGTATTTTGTTAAATATAAATTCCTATGTACATGGAAGGTTTGGTTACTGCTATTGTCATTTATTACAATAGGAGGTGGCAGATTCCTGTTATCTTGGGGTCTAGGGAAGTTTACTCCTATGTTGTTATTTCTCTTCTTCATCATCAGGCTTTATTATCTATTCTTAAGTTGTAGTTTTGCTAGAATTAAAGGTAACAATTTTACTTCCAGTTTCCAATAAGTAGGAGAATCATTCACCTTTGAAATATGTTGGCTTGATGAATTTTTCATCCTCATAGATCCCTAAGTTGTTTGCATCTAATTTGTCTGAAGACCATGCCACTTTGTGCTATGATCTGTTGAGTGTAATGAATTAGATGGTTGTCGTGTGAACATGGAGGGAAGACCTTTGTGAGTGCCTGTGTGCTGGATGCCGTATGGAAGTGTTGATTTCTCTGCTAGGTGGCTGAACCTGTAGAGTTGCTACCAAGACTTGATACAGGGACTGTGTGGGATTTCTTGTTGCTACTAGTGGTTTGCAGCCTTCTCTTTTTATAGAAATCATCTGGATAATTTTGCAAAACTATAGATAATTGGGCCTTTCTTTAAAAATTTGATTTTAGTTTGTCTGATGTTGGGCTGGGGGAGGTTTTATTCCAGACCTTCCCAGATGCTTGTGATGCACAGCCAGGATAGGGAGCCGCTGGGCTGAGGCTGTCTGTAGTCTAAGTGCTCTTTTGGGTGTCTTTGCCTTTGGAGATGAGTCTACCCCTTTTAGCTCTGTCTTGGGGTTTTGTTTACCTTTATTCATTTATTCAGTGTCAGCCTTCATAAGTATCTAACAACTGCCTGGCGTTGCCTTCAGGGCAGGGTTTATAGATAAATGTGTGGCATGGTCCTTGCCCTCCAAGGGTTTGAAGTCTCTGGATGGAGAGACATGAAAATCGATCACTTCAATGTTGTATTTCATGTACCACAGCAAGAGTATACAGAGCAGAGCCAAATCTGTGGGGGCTGTGGGAAGACCAGGAAAGGCTTCATATAGGAGGTGACTCTTGACTGGAGTCTTAAAAGATGAATAGATGTATGTGGAAGGGGAATTAAGTAGGCACTCTAGGGAGAGGTAGTGTTACCAAAGGCTTGACTGCTGTTGATGGCCTGGGCCAGGGTCAATATCCTGAGGTGAAGTAGGGTTAGGAAGCCTTTAAGATAGACATGGACAGATGGCTCTTCTGGCTTTGAGTCTTGGCCTTGAGACTTATTAACTGTGTGAGCTTAAGCAAGTCATTTAGCTTTTCTGGGACTTGGTTTCATGTATAACGAAGAGGTCTGGCCAGAGGGTCTCCAGAGTTCCTTCTGGATATGACATCCTTTAATTCTAAGTAGAGAACTAGTCTGGATAACCTCCACAAGTTGCTTCTATGAATCCACTTACAGCCTGTGCTTTTCCAAATACAAAACTGAAATATTCTAAACCGTTAGCAAAATGATTTATACGGAATGCCTAACATTATTAAGATACCCATTTGGCCTGGTGGCATTGCGTGGTGTAGTTCTGTGTTGAAGGATGTAGACACATGCACATTTTATACCATTCTCTCATTAATTCAGAGCTGCAAGGTTTTAGCAGGTTCTCACTGCCTCAATGAATGATGATATATACTTTCTAATAGCGATGGAAAGAGGATGAGATTTTCTGTTAGGGATGGACATGGATTGGCACTCATGTGCTCAATTTTGATTTGAAGTATTTAGAATGTTTTAGTCCAAAATACTTTCATTCCATCTCATATTCTATCGATGAGTAGCCAAATAACTTGATGCACAAGCCCCTCGTGACTTGTAGGTTTTAGATCTCATAACACCCTTAATGACTTGGTGATTATAAGGCACTTTCAAGTAATTAAACAATCAATAGTTACTATTCTGGGTTATCTGTAACCTGTAAAATGAAACCCTGCCAGGATTACAGGCACAGAATTTAGGGCTCCGCACGGTTTTTAACTATTTCATACATGGGAAACATTTGAGACTCTTTAATAAAAAGAATAACCAATTAACTGTGGTATGGAGATTATATTTCCTATCTCTGTAGTTTAACTTTAAGTATAATTTCATTAAATCCGCGTATATATTTTGCATATGCAAAAAGAAATATCTGCTGTTTGGCAAGCAAATATATGCTTACTACTGCATAGGAGCCTTGTCGGTGGTGAGGGTCGAGAATGGGGTCATTACAGCCTCTGCTGCTGGGTACAGCGGCCTTGGGTATTGCTTCGGATCTTGGTCCTGTTGCTCACCTTGTAAGGCGAAGCACAGAACTACTGTGTCCATGTTGTTCCTCTCGACAACAAAGGAAGACAAGTGTAGCAGCTGGTTACAACATTTTTCTAAATAAATTACAAAATGTCTACTACAAAAATCATGATAATAATAACCATATTATCTTCGTGGACAGCAGAGAAGAGTTAGGAACTCAGTATGTGAAGAACTCAGTCTCCTTTAAGGAGAAGGTGACTTCTTGTTTTAGATAACTTGCCCGTTACTGTTTAACATCTTCGAGTTGACACTTCAAGTATTGCTTGAGAAATTCAGTTTTGATCTGTGCATCATATTCAGGGAGGTGGTATGAGGCTCCTAACTGAATTTATCTTACTGGAAATCTTTTTAGTGGTACCTCTTTCTCTTATCATAGAACGTACATACTGTCATTTCCCCCTTAGCCATTTTAAGTGAGCATACAATTCAGCAGCATTAAGTACGTTCACACTGTTGTGCAACCCTCACCACTACCCATCTCCAGAACTTCTTCGTCATCCTGAACTGAAACCCTGAACCCGTTAAATATTAACTCCCCACACCCTACTATTCCCTATTCCACCCCATGCCCTGATCTCTGTTTTAAAAAATACTGTTAGTAAACGTAATTATAGAGGTGGTGGTTTCCTGGGTCATGTCCTGCAACACTGGATCTGCAACAAGCCTGAAATGAGTCTGCGTGTCTCTCTGTCCTTATGTTGGCATTCCTCAAGGTAACTCACAAACAGCCCACTTTATTATCTGCAGGTGGCTGACCACTCAGCACCTGCAGGGCTGCATCTTGTTCTAGGAGGCTGAAACCAGCTGAAGCCCTTGATTTTTCTACCCTGTTTATATCTCAATAAAATGACCCTTCTCAGGTAGAAGTCCACAAAAAGCATACAAGCATTTTGTATGAATTCTAAAAGAATGTTGTGTATGTTTTCTGATATGGTTTGGCTGTGCCCCCACCCAAATCTCACCTTGAATTGTAATAATCCCCACATGTCAAGGGTGGGGCCAGGTGGAGATAATTGAATCATGGGGGCAGTTTCCCTCACACTGTTCTCGTATAGTGAATAAGTCTCAAGAGATCTGATGATTTTAGAAATGGGAGTTGCCCGACACAAGCGCTCTTGTCTGCACCATGTAAGATGTGACTTTGCTCCTCATTCACTTCCAGCCATGATTGTGAGGCCTCCCCAGCCATGTGGAACTGTGAGTCAATTAAACCTCTTTCCTTTATAAATTACCCAGTCTCGGGTATGTCTTTATTAGCAGTGTGAGAACAGACTAATACATTTTCTATATTAAAATGTCTGGACTGTGGTTATTTTTATTACCATTTTACAAATGAGATTTCTCTTTACCTTAAATGTATCAACTATTTTTTAAAGTGGCAAAACATTTTTCCCCCACAGGAAACTCCAGTATTTCACACAATAGCAGAATGTTCTGGATGGAGGATACTTAGGATCTACCTTATGGAGCCATTCCTTTGCCAAAACTCCCCTGAGGCTCCTCTACCTCCCTCCACAGACTAGCCCCACACTTGGAGCTCCAGGGAGCACAGTTCTACATTCCCAGTCACAGGTTCCTATGACATGACCTCTGCCTCCCCCTCCAGCGTCATCTACAGCCCATCCTGATTCGCAATGTGTCCACCTATGGTAGCGCATTGCGGGGCATTTGTGCACACTGCACACGGTGTCTGTTTATCTGTGCCGTGCCCTTCCCCACCCCGTTGGCTAGCAACCATAGTATATCCTTAACACTTGGTTCAGGCAGCACCCTGCCCAGTGGGGTTTGATGGCCTTCCCTGCCTCTTCTCTCAGTACTCTGACCTGTTAGTACTCCTCTGTCTGGCCGTCTCCTACTCCAAACTGAGCTCCTTGAGTCAGGGACATTACCTTACTGTTTCTCTAGTACCAGTACAGAGTAGGTGGTTACAAATATGTACCAAAAACAAAAAAGTACAGAGGCCAAGGCAGGTGGATCACCTCAGGTCAGCAGTTTGAGACCAGCCTGGCCAACATGGCAAAACACTGTCTTTACTAAAAATACAAAAATTAGCTCGGTGTGGTGGTCTGGGCCTGTAATCCCCGCGGGAGACTGAGGCAGAAGAATCACTTGAACCCGGAAGGTGGAGGTTGCAATGAGCTGAGATCGTGCCACTGCACTCCAGCCTAGGCCACAGAGGGAGATTCTGTCTCAAAAAATAAAAAAATAAAAATAAATAAAAAAAAATTCTATGTTCTGCTGAGTTTGGAATGCCCTAACTCAGTGAGATATGTTTAGGTTTGCTTCATTTCAACTGTTTGAGCATATAAATTAAGGAGACTGACACAAAATATAATATTTAGTAGCCAACAGCAGTTTGATACCTGATAAGTAAAAACAGTGTCGGCCTTCCATCTAATATGACAGAAGAGAATAGGACAAAGAAAAAATTGTTTTCCCTTCTTTTTAAAACTGCCTTTATGATTCTAAGGCTGTTTTTGTGGCTAAGCACAAAGAACCACAGCTCATCTGAACTTTTAAATAGCCCATTGCACACTTTTGATATCAGAGATGGGTTTTTGGAGGTTGTTTTCCATCTTCTACCATGTCTTTGGGACTGTAGAGTTAAACATTGAAATCACTGGTGTCAATCATAAAACATAAAACAGAATGGTTTTCATAAAACCTTCATATTCATTATTTCATTTGACCTTCACAGTCACCCCATAAGTTGGGTAGAATAGGTACAATTAACCCTGTCTTAAAGGAGAGAAATTGAGGTCTGAGAGTTTACAAATGACTTCCCTTGAAGCCCCCCGGGTAAGTAGTAGAGCATGACTCCTGATCAAGTCGCCTACATTACCTTAGCTCCACTCAGAAGTTTCCCAGGAGGAGATTTGGGTATAACATCTCCTTAAATGTTTGGCAAAGATTGCTTTTGCCCTGCCCTTCCCTTGCATGTTTAGAATATTTTAAGTAGCTTCTTGATAAGTCTGAATTTACAATGTAGAGCAGCGATGCCATAGCCTGTTTCAATATATAGTGCTTCTCATCTTTATAGCGAAAATACTCAGGGGGTGATTCATGGCTTGCTGATTACTCATTGATTTCTTAGTAAATGGGGACACTGTGTTTTTATACAACAAACACAATTGTATTTTCGCAGAAAGGTAAGTGGATTCTTTTCCACCTACAAAAAAGGAAGCAGCATACCTTGGGCTAATTACGTTTTACGATATAAAATACAGCTGTGTTGATTATTTAAGGGCGTTGGTTGCCTCTTCTCAGAGAGGAGGAAGAAATTTCTAGACTTCTTCAAAAACCAGCTCCAATAGCCAGGTGCATGATGATTTTTTTTTTTTTTTTTTCCAGAAAACTCTACAATCAGACTGGAGCTTGATAAACGTTTGTTGAAATGAATTGAATTGATTTATTCTCTCAGCTTCAGTTGTGTGCTTTTGTGAGCAAATGGATGAATCTTACTGCTCTGGAGACCATGCAAATATTTGCCAGGTGCATAATTTGTACTTTTCCTCTATTTCAAGCAGAGGGAAGGCCAGTTACCTGTAACCTGGTATGACATTGTAGCAAGTTGCTTACTCTTTGCTTTTATATTTCCTCCTTTACAAGGATGCCTAGGTTTGTGTGTTTGGGGTTGAGTGGGGGAGAGACAATGAAATACAGGATGGAAAGGAAGAATTTCTAGGTATTGTAGAGGAGGATGACCTGGCTACAATATCAAGATGTAATCTCTTGGATAATTTGCTTGAGTGCAAGTTAGGAATACCTGTGACTCCCCATTTCTGTTTCTGTTAAGGATCACATTATTCACTTTTTTCCTTACAGGTTTTAGATATGTAACACCAGCAACGCAGGAACGCTAGAGATATCTCTGTCAGACACTTTCATGACAAGTTTTACCCAGAGTTATCTCATTCTTTCTCTTTGTCAAAACAGTGAAAGTGAAAACACAGGACAGTGTGTCCTCTTCTTTGGGTGGAGGCAAAGCTGATTGTATAGTCTCTTCAAAGAAGTTGCAAATTAGGCAGATTCTGATTTCCCCCCAGCTAACACTTCTGGTGATTTCAGCTGGAGAAAATGAATGTTTTGTGGCCTAAATGTTTAGTACATTTTGTTCTACCGTTTTGTACCCACTTGTGCACTTATGAAGAGATACTACAAATACTTCAGAAATTCAAAACCTTTCCGTTCCCTCAAGAAACCTATCACAGAAGCCAATCACCAAGCCTCCCTCCTCCTCCATATGAATATGCCCCTCTGAGAGTGCTTCAGGGAGGAGGTGCCTGAAGCCAACCGCTCTGAGGCAACCCCAGCTTTCATGGTCTGCTGTAGGATGGGGAAATGGGATGAGCAGATGATTAATATGGAGCCATGGCTGCTCTGTCCTTGGGGTTCCAGTTTATTTGTTGCCCAGAACAAGACTTGCTTGAATGAGACGAATGCCTTCAGTTAATCAGCTGAGTAAATAGTCACAAATTAAGGTGTGACCAAGAATCCAGTGTTCATAGGGGATGGGGGAAAACACAAGACAGAAAAGACAAAAACAAAAAAAGTCTGCTAACAGAACCCGAAACAGAATAGCAACATCGAAAACAGAACGCTCTTTTGTTTGAGTATTGTTTTCTAGTCTAGAAGCATAGGAGATTTATGGATATCTGATTAAGTTGATGAGTAATACCATGGTCAGATGTGCTCTTTGAAATTTGGCCCAAAAACTATGCATCACGGTGTTAACTCTCGCTGGAATCTATATATTTGTGAGTAGCTAAAAGTAAGATAGGTATTGACAATGTTTTCTTTCACAGCCCAATCACTGCTTAAATTATTTCTCCCTCAGCAGTCTTAGTCTACATTCTCAGTGTTGAAGAAACTCCTTAGTCTGTGCAATAGTCTCTAGGGAGTATCTTTGCATTTCTAACAGTCGACTCCGGAGATTAATTGGGATTATGCTTATAATAAGATTTCAGCATCTGACTCAGGATCTTGCTTCTCAGGAAGCCCAAGGGTAAGGACACAGAACTCCTAGGCTTTTAGTCTTATGCCCACCGAGTCCTGCCACAAGCTGCCTACTGAGGTCCTGGAGGTTTTCTTTTGAAATTTCTTTGAGGAACACAGCTCAGGTAGTGGACCAGCTCAGGTGCTCAGATTTCAGTGTGAGTCTGTGGGCAGTTGCACTCAACTACTTCTCCATGGCTGGTGTCTGTTTCCAAAGTAAATATAGGGGAGGAAATCCCCTTTTTACAATCAGCAATTTGGGTTAGAGCAGAAGCAATAAAAGTGCCTAGTGTGAAAATTAGTTTTTCAAAAAAGGATAGCTATACAAAGGTGTGTATATCTACATATATATTACATATGTGTAATGAATTTGGTGTTTGTGCTGAGTTCTATGCTTTATTGGGAGTGAATTTCTAAATTGGTATCAGTTTAGGACAGTTTTTTTCTTGGTGGCGCAGTGTCACCCTAAGACATGAATGTGGTCTTAAGGGCTGATTTTGCTGGAATAATGGCACTTTATACTAACATACACCTTTTGGGGGATTTGGAGGGTAGAGGATATCTACAAAAAATTCTCCAGAATAAAAATTTTAAGAAATCCTAGATATTAACTCTGAAGAAGTACCAGGACCACAATCTTTACTGCCTACTATTACTAAGAGAAGGAAAAATAAGTTAACTTTTTAACTCGGCTCAGATGAACGCTGGGCATCCAAAATAAAACCTTTGATTTATAGGCAATACAGCCATGGGGAAGGGCACATTGCAGAAAAATGTCGCTGTCTTCCTATACTTGAACCTCAGAGGTTAAGATGAGTTCAGAACTCTTGATGGTTTAAGAGCCATCTCTTTTATGTTTTTAATCCTGAGTCATCTCTTGTAGTCAGGTGTTTCATAGATTTAGTATGTACTTTGGTTGGCAGTTCTTGCCTTTACTTGTTAATGTGTCTCTTTAAAAGCTCAAGGACCGACCTTGTTCTGTGCACAGTGAAAGTAGCACTAGCATGTAATCCTATATGTATAGTATACGTACAGAGTAACTATGCCCATTATAGGAAAGGCTCAGTAGCAGGCTTCTACACATCATAAAGTAAGCTCTTACTGCTTAATATCCCTGCTTTACAGATGAAGAGTCTAAACTTTGCAAAATTTAACTTGCCCTAGGTCACACTGACAGTAAGTGGCACAACCTGGAGTTGAACCCACAACCTTTTGACACCAGCGATTGAAACAGATACAATTCATTGGCATAATAAAAGCATGGTGGGGTCGACTGCTCAGTGTAAGAGTTCAGTCATCTAACTTTTAATTTAAAATTTTCTGGTTTAACTGAAGACTACTATTTCTAGTTCTTAGGAACCTTGTAAAGTGGAGCAGCCACCTTCGCTGTTGTTTACATGCTGTTTCTCCTATCTGACCATTTAAAAAAGGCATAAAAGAATTATTCTGCTCACAAATGACTTACTAATTCTGCCAATATGTTGAAATAAATGTTCTTTAAATTATCCTATTTAGGAGGATAGGTAACTTTAAGGTAGAAAGCCAGCCAAAATATGTTGCTGTTCTAGAAGGTTCTTTGGCTTGGGTCAATCAAATAACCTTGATGTTGCTTTTGCATTTCTGGGTACATTAAAGCCTCATTAGTTTTCAGAGAAGAGACTTGGGCAAAACTTGACCTTTTAATGTACCTTAGAAGGAGGAGTTTACCAAGCAATTTAAGAGTATAAACAGGAGTTTAAGAAGTTTGTTGAAAGCCTCTGTCCTTAAGTATCCTTGGGTATCTGAAGACTGTTTATTCCTGTTGATGTGCTAATCACAAGTCATTCTTCAGTATTAAAGCATTTCCTCCAAGGAATTAATAATTTCACTTAAATAGGGTTCCTGGCCAGGCGCGGTGGCTCAAGCCTGTAATCCCAGCACTTTGGGAGGCCGAGGCGGGCGGATCACAAGGTCAGGAGATCCGAGACCATCCTGGTAACACGGTGAATACCCCGTCCCTACTAAAAATACAAAAAATTGGCCGGCGAGGTGGCGGGGCCTGTAGTCCCAGCTACTGGGGAGGCTGAGGCAGGACATGGCGTGGAAACCCGGGAGGCGGAGCTTGCAGTGAGCTGAGATCCTGGCCACTGCACTCCAGCTGGGCGACAGAGCGAGGGACTCCGGTCTCAAAAAAAAAAAAAAAAAAAAAAAAAAAAAAAAAAAAATAGGGTTCCTGCAACGTACTCGGTTCATTAAACTATACTATAAAGTAGTTCCTTATTTACATAGTGATAGCAACGCTTGCATCCCAAATACACTGAGTTGGAGAGGCTTTGCTGAGTATTAAACACATTTATGTCAAACATTCGCCAGTTTGGAAAATCTGAAATTATCAGTTGCTTATTCTTTGGATAAATAACACAAAAGAACACGTGGCTAAGTCACAGAGGGGATGCCTTTAATGTTATGTATGGAATAATGGTCTCCCAACATACTTGGGGTTTGGTAGCCTTATGGAATTCAAAGACTTAAAAGGTGAATCGATTTTTCTGAGGATTGTCTGGAGTTTTTAATGCCTCATGAAGATATGGAAAATTTTATGGATCACCCTGGATAAGAACCCAGGATGAACCTTTCAAAAAATGAAACACATACTTCTCTTTGAAGCACAATTTTGCATTTGTATATGAACTAGACCCTTGCTACTCCAGGTGTGGCCTGCTGTCCAGCAACCTCCTGGGAGGTTGTTGGAATTGCAGAATCTCAGGCCTTTCCAAACCCACTGAACCAGAATCTGCTTTTTAACAAGACTCCCAGGTGATTTATATGCCCATTTAACTTTGGGAAGCATGAGATTAGGTCATCTCATTGGTCCTGAGGACTAGAGATAGCTTAATTAGTAGAATGCCTTTCCTAGGCATAAATCTGGGGTTCAGGATGGGCAGGGTGCCTGAAATGCACCATTTAACTTTTGTGTTGAATGGTTCTCCTGGGAACTGAGAGGGCTCAGGCAGGGCCTTTCTGCCCATTGTGGTTGGTTTGTCATATCCCACAGAGATGAATCACACATTTGGATAGGTGAAGAGGAGAAGGGAGATCTCAGTTCTGGCAGTAACCAGGTTACATGATGCGGAGTCTGTAATACTTAGGTTGAGAGTACATGAAGATTTGCGACATTTGGCTGCTACTATGCATTGGAAATTTTCCCCCCAAGTCTTACAAATGCAATGATAGTCCTGAAACTCTGTCCTTCAAGATATTTTAGAACTTTCTCTGGTGCCATTATTTCATATTAAAATGAGAAAAGAACAAGAACATGAGAATAAATGAATTCTTTTCCTCTCAAAAACAAGATCCAATCAATATACCTAATGGAAATATGAGGATGACACATAATGCAATTTTTGTATGAGTAGTTCTTATAATTATTTATATAGAAGAACTAAGATGACTTTCAAGCGTTGAGAGATCTGTCAAGTGTTTTTACAGTGATAGGATAGAGAATAGTCACTCAGACACACATACGCACACCTTCTATATCTGCATGCATTCATACACATATCTGTGTATGAATACACATACACTTTATTTTTTTATATATGTGTATGAATACACATACACATATTTTTTTTCCCTATGATTGTTGGGCAAAATAAATGACATAGTTTGCATGAAGAATACATAGGGCAGGCCAGGCATGGTGGCTCACGCCTGTAATCCTAGTGCTTTGGGAGGCCGAGGTGGGTGGATTTCCTGAGCTCAGGAGTTCGAGACCAGCCTCGGCAACATGGTGAAATCTCTACTGAAAATACAAAAATTGGTGAGGTGTAGTGGCACGTGCCTATAGTCTCCGCTACTTGGGAGGCTGAGACATGCAAATAGCTTGAACCCAGGATGTGGAGGTTAAGAAAAAAGAATATATGGAACAGATTAAAGTGTCCAGCAAGTGTTAGTTATTATGGGAAGCAGCAGGTTAAGAGCATCAAGTTTGTCGTTGCATCCCTTGGGACCTGAATCTCGGCTCCACCACTTACTGGTAGACCTAGGGTTCATTGCTTAACCTCTTTGTGCCTTGGTTTTCTCTTCTAAAAGTTAGGAATAATAATAGTACCTATCTCATAAGGATTAAATGAGATAATACATGAAATGCATTTAGAAGAATTTTAGGTATACAGTGAGTACTCAAAAAAGTTAGTTTTTATGTATACAGTATACTCTGTTATCTGAAATTCAGTTAAAGGATTGAGTTTCTTTGGGCATTTTTTTCTTTTTTAAGCAACAGAGCTTTAAACTTCTTATATGGAAATCTTTCACTTCTTCTTCCTCTTAATTATTTAATTGCAATAGTTAATTTTCCTCATCCTAATTGGATTAAAACAGGGAAAAGAATTAACAGAAAATATTTGAATGTGGCATTATCAGCTGTAGTCCTCTAATATCTTCAGATGTCATAGGGAGCTTTCATTCTGGGTATTGAGATTAGTTGTAAAGAGCTCTAGAAACAACTCGGAATCCTGGACCAAACAGCCTGGTTTCTAATCTAGATTCAGATTCAACAAATACGAATTGCCTACCAGCTTTGTTCCAGGAACTGTTCTGGAACAAATACAGAGGTTAAGAGCATAGGTTTGGATCTAAGCAGCTTTGAGTTCAAATCCTGATTCTGCTTATTATTGGCTGCAATATTTTGTGTAAATATTGTGTAAGGACAATGGTATAGGCAACATTGGGAAAGGCAAAAGAACTAATTAAGAATCTCATCACCCTCCTCAAAAACATTTGCTATAATGTTGTATTTTATGTCTTATTTCTGTAATTCTTCTATATGTTCATGAGAAATACATAGAATATTTTCCTTTGGGTAGCCCATCTTCTAGCTCCCTGGGAAAGATTTCATTAGCTGCTAAAAACAACTTAAGATCTTGCTTTGGGAGTAGATAAGTCCATTCACTCTGATTTAACAATTTTTTTTTTTTTTTTTTTTTTTTTTTTTTTTTTTTTTTGAA
>NW_016814625.1:955720-964400 GCF_001698545.2 Rhinopithecus bieti
TCGCCCAGGCTGGAGTGCAGTGGCGCGATCTCGGCTCACTGCAAGCTCCACCTCCCGGGTTTACGCCATTCTCCTGCCTCAGCCTCCCCAGTAGCTGGGGCTACAGGCGCCCGCCACCACGCCCGGCTAATTTTTTGTATTTTTAGTAGAGACGGGGTTTCACTGTGTTAGCTAGGGTGGTCTGGATCTCCTGACCTCGTGATCCGCCCGCCTCAGCCTCCCAAAGCGCTGGGATTACAGGCGTGAGCCACCGCGCCCGGCCTAATTTAACAATTTTAAGACATACAAAAAAGAAAAGCCCTCGAATACTACTTTTAGAAGATCCTGGATACCATTGACTGCTTCTTATTCCACAATGAATGTATGCTCGGTGTAACTAAAGCACGCAAGAATGGATGGCTTTCAAATATTAGTGGGGAAAATATTCTTTACATCAAAACATGACTGAAATGGAATGGATTACAGGAATGTTGGAGATACTGGGCTAGAAAATTATTCTGACTTTCCATCATCCTGTTTTGACAGGACCCTAGACAGGCAGTTTTGGGGAAATGTGTCAAATTTGTGTTGAGTTAGAATGAACAATCTAATTGTGTGACACTGCCTCTTGGGAATCAGGAGTCAGCTTCTTCTTCCTCACCCTGAAGTGATGAGTTTATGCCCCAGAGCTGTCTGACCCTTGTAAAATTATCCCAGCTGGTAAGACTGCAGTTGCTGATCTCATTTTTCTGTGAATGTCTTATTCTTTTGGGAATCTTTATCAATTATCTGCCTCTCTTCGTACAATGCAAGAGTTATCGTAGGATAGTTTCATGGGCTAGTGAAAAGAGGTCCTTTGTACCAATCAACAAATATTTCTTGCTCTCTTGCCAGTGTGAACCACTAATTCTGAAAAACATGATATGTTATTTAAAATATAAATAAGCACTCAGACCACTATCCACAATTTCTAATTTCCCCAGCAGATTGGTGGTGGAAGTTCTGGTAATGTTTTACTGTTTTTCTTGAGAGATGAAGGTAACTGATGATGTAGATGGAAACATTTTTGGGTGTTATAGCTGAGAGTCTGAATCTTAGTATTTCTAGGATTTTAGTATATCACTAGTTTTCAGCCATTCAGCCATACCATCCTCTTTTTTTTTTCCAAGTTCATCCTAGAACTTGCAGTTTTTTTGCTTAATATTTTTCATGAAGGTATTTTATTTACTTAAATTTTTCAGAAAGAAAATTCATTGCTACCATAAATGAGAAACTCAATATTTTCAGCTACATTTAAAAATATAGTACATACTTTTAAAGTTAAAATATTTGCTCTTGTCTCACTAAATCATGGTGGTATTTGGACCACTATTAAGAAATAACACGTTCATTTGTGTTTGAGGCTTAGCAGAGGAGAAGGACTCACTACCCAGTGCTATAGAATGACTTTCATAGGCCCTCCACACTTTCACCTCTGTGGGCCCCTTTCTCCAAGAAAATAAAACAACAAAAGTTAAAATTAGGTTTTATAACCTCTTTGGTGTAAGACAAATATTATATATTAAAACATTTTCTTTGGCCTAAGAATTAGTTTTTATCTTCTAATTTTAAAATAAGAATTTTTTTTGTTGGCTGCAAAAAGTATTGTAGGCTCTAGGCCCTGTGCTGTCTGCATCTAATGGATACATTCTTTGGCCTGTAACCACCCCATCCCCATCAAGAGATCTAGAGGCTTCACTCAGTGGTGTGGAAACCACAAAAATGAAATGTATTTGAAATCTTCTGTTTCATCCTTAAAATTCAGATGGATTCTCTTTATGTCACAAGATAATCATTGTTGCATCAACTTAAAATTATGTTAATAAAATTACTATAGAAAGGTTGACTTAAACAAAATCTATGGTTTCCTGCTGCTGTAATACTTGGCATAGTGCTGCGTGCCCCAGGGAGTACTTGTGCTCTGGTTTGGAAGCACAGGCATAAGGCATGTAAAAGTAGAAAAGCTTGCTTTTTTTCCTTTTAAACTTGTGCTCAAGAGAAGAAACTGGGTTTATAATGGATTTACTTATTGTCAAAAACAAACTATAGATATCATCCTAGCACTGTGGTTACCATGCACAGACGACCCTAACAGTGAATAAGTCCATGCAGATTCTGTAGAAGATAGTAGAAGAATCTACACAGCACTATTTGGTTTCAAGTTCATTTATAAGTCTTCTTTTCTTAGGGCCTAATGAGTGATTTACACTCTCTTAGCTATTTCTAGCAAAGAGGAAGAACAGTCACTCTTGATGAGTGACTAAAACTGCTGCTTTTACCTCCTTTTTAAGAAGTCACTTCCCTAGGTTTCCTTGGTATTAAGAGGAGGATGGCTTTCCCCTTTTGTCCTCTCATTACTGTCTTATCTAGGACAGGCTATTATAAAAGCTTTTTGTTTGTGAGATCAGTTCTCTGATTTCTAACTTCCCCTCTCACACCTAAATGCCACACTTGAAGTTCCCCCAAATTGCTGCTGCTCAGATGACTCCTGGGTATTGTACGCTAAATTCAAGGATCTTTATTTAGGTTCTTTGCTCTCTTGAAAAGAAAATCCTAATGAGTCACCCAGTTTGCTGATTGCTTTGTAGGTGTGACCAGCTAAATGCAGTGATAGTGGAGTTGAAATAGAAGTCATTTGGGCTAGCTCATTTAGCCTGAGTCTAATGTAGCCTGTTGGCTTCTCTTTATGTGTGTGTGTGTGTGTGTGTGTGTGTGTGTGTGTGTGATAGGTACCTCTCAGCTGAGGGCCAGCTCTGCAGGCACTTAGGACTTGTATACCAGGGATCCAGATGCTACTTAGAACTAGCTTGGCTGTCAAAGAGAAGAGAGTGTGCTCTATGTGTTTGGTGCCTGAGCTAGGGCTTTGTCATTTTTTTTTCTTTTTTTTTTCAGCAGATGAACCAGTGAGTGAAGGGCATTATTACAACTCTAAGAACCAACTAGGAGTCACCCATGACATCATCTCCTGAATTCCATCACCAAGCCCAGCTGATCCTATTTCCTAAACGGTTCCTGATTTCTCTCTTCTGTTTTCTTTCTCTGCCACCACTGTCCTAGCACATCTCTCATATGAACACCTGCAGGACTGTCCCTTGATGTTATCCTTGCAGTCCTTGCATTCCCACCGTGCAGCCAGTGAAGTCATATTAAAATGCTTATTTGATCATGTTTCTCTCCTGTTTAAAACCTTTTGGATGATTTCCCATGTGATCAAGACTAAACTTAGCCTACAAGGCCCAGGATGATCTGAACACAACCTTCTTGTCTAGTGCTGTTATTTCTCATTCTCTGGGATCCAGACATACTGCTTTCTCTTTATACAAAAAACCTAATTTGCTTCCTCCTGCCTCAAGACCTTTGCACATTCCTGCTTCCTGGAATGTTTTTCTCCTGCTATTTACTCTATGTCGTTTTCTCACAAAACCCTTCTTCATCCTCCAGAATATCCCAGCCCTGTTTGGGCTCTCATACCCCCAGCACATTCTGGTGGGGTGCTAAACTCAGATTATAGTGATACATATTGGTTGAATAATATCTTTATCAGACTATAAGCTCCATGAGGCCAGAGACTTGTTTACTTTGCTCACCACAGTATTCCCAGTAACTAGCACAGACCTACCAAAGACTGGATGCTCAATAATTAAAAGAATAAGTAGAGTGCAGTGCAAGGATGACATGTGCAATGTGTATATGAATAAGGAATGATACTTATCCAAGTCATTAGAAAATATTTAATTATGGACCATATCTTTAATAGGTCACAAGGTTACATAATACAGTTTCAGTGATTTTTCTTCAAAAATTATATAACATCAGTGTGGAGACTTAAGAAGGTATTTATCTACAGTGACTCAATTCTGTATACATTGTTAAGCTTTTAGAGTAATTAATGATCAATCATGCCAAGCATGGTCTGACTGCAGTGTCCTCCTTCCTGCTGTTTCATCTGCCTGTGATCCTCTCCTCCAGACACCGCTGTTGCTTGTTCCTTCACTTCCTCCAGGTCTCTACTCAAATGTCATTTTATTAGGCCTTCCCTGACCACCTTATAGAAAATAACACCCCACTCTCTCGACCCTCCATTCCCTGTTCCCCTTACCATGCTTAATTTTTTCCCCATAGCGTTCATCACCATATATCATCCATCCATTCATCATTCATTCATTTGTTCACTTCAGTCTCTTTTCACTAGACTGTCCCTTGTAGATAAAGATTCTGTTTTTGTTGAGTACTCCACCCTTAGCACCTAAAACAATGTTAAAGCAACTAGATGATACTAAAAGCATATACTTTGAATGCATGAATGATCATAATGAAGAAAAGCTTATTATTTTACTCCCTTGCACCTAAGGAATAAGGAAGGGGGAAAAGTCCATTTTCACCTTTTGACCTCTTCTTGCCCTTCACCAAAAACTGAGTTCTCTGGTATTTTTTCTCTCATTGCTGATGTGGTGTAAATAGCCTAGGGGTGAGGGTGAGGGTGAAGGTCGAGTTCCTACCCTAAGAGATTGTATGCTCCATTTCAGCTCTTGACTGTCTATTAGAAATCCATAATCATAGATACTTCTGCTTCCGGGGCTTTCTTTGTGAGCCTAAGATTTAACTACCAACACCTATGTTGCCATGTGGCAAAAGTAAAAAAAAAAAAAAAAAACCTCAGGGTGTTTTCACCTAAAAATAACAGCTTGCTCTTTGTTCAGTGGCAGCCTATTGCCTGCTCTTGCACTGAGTCCTTTTCCAGGCAAGATGTAATATAACGAAGGAAGAGACTGGTGGTCACAAGCCAGGACATTGCAGGGCTCATTAATTACTTGGAAAATGGTGCCTGGGTTGCAGCCAGAATCCCAAACAAAAAAGGAAATAGCTCCTGTTCTCTAACTGACAAGTTGATGAGTGAGGTAAGAATGAAAATCATCTGAGTAAGTAAAAGGGGGAAGAAATCAAATGGAAGCAGTAGTTGTGTTGAATAACAAGTATACAGTTAAGAGATTCCCAACCCTGAGAGGGTTGATTCACATCAGTTGAGACCATAGACGTCGCTGTGTGCTCTAGGCCATGAGATGAATTCTTTATCTCTTATAAAGGATAGGGAACATCAATTTAGGGTAAGTGTTGATAGTGTTGGAGCCTGGGCCAAAGTAGATGATATATATACAAATGAGTTATTAATCTTGGCAGCTTCTAAATCATTTAGTCCTTATGAGAACGGTGTTGCAAATATACAGAGAGTTAAATATTCTCACTCCAGAAAATAGTATCTATAATTTTGGCAAGGCTAAAAATTCAAAACCATCTTAGGGAATTTGTTGCTATTAAATGGGGATGGTTTCAAGCAGGAGGAGTCAGTTAAGAAAAACGAGAATTTTGTAATGTTGTAAAAAGAGGTAATTTAAGAAGAGTACACTTAGTGGGTTAAGCACTGTTCCATCTTGGTGTGATTATATTTTGCAGCAATGTTTACAAAACTTAGCCTGTCACTTTCACAATTCTGAGCTGTGCAAAATACGTAGGAAGGTCTGGTCACATAATACTTAGCTGAAATAAGGTCATTAGTACCTTTCCTGTGTGATAGTAATACAGCTTTCCAAATCTGAGTGACCATAATGTATCTGTTCATTAAAAACGCTACATTAGGAGAAAAAGGAAAATGAAAACAGACACACCCCACTGCTACTACCATCATGCCTACTATCACCTCAGAACCCCTACATAGAAGCAAGACTTTCTTGTGGTTGTTCAATAGCTATAAAAAATGTAAAGAATATTTGGAGTTTGCAGGCAATCTCAAGGTCAAATCATGTCCTTTGGGAAGAGGTAACCAAAATTGCCCACTGAGGGTCAGATGTTTGTAACTCCCAGAAATGTGAACATAAAATGAAAACTAAAGCTGTGCTGCAATCATGTAAAGAGAAATGCAAACAGGGGCAAGATATGGGATGGACTTTAAAGGAAAATTATTTATTTGTTTTTTTACTCTTTTGGGGAGGCATAGAAAAGATGAGAAAATCAAACTTTCTAGGAAGAGACAAAATTTAAGAACCAAGTTGAGCAATGGGAAGGAGGGAGGAAACACATTCAGTTTGAAATGTTGATTTCTGCTCAGACCAGATTGTCAAAGGCTTGGTTTGTAAGTTGGTTGAGCAGAGTCATATAAGGAAGGGATTCCCCCTTTTGTTTTACTGAAACAAGTGAGTGAGGCATCTAAACTCATTTATGCCTTTTGGGTAAACCACCAAACACCTCATTAATAATAACCTACTTGGTTGTGATGGTACAGTGATTTGGAGATAAATCAAAAGAATCATTGGAGAAGAAAGACTAGAATTCTCCATTAGGATATATAACGCTAGAGGCACTTTGAGAAGCAGGAAAATATGAGATGTGGTATGAATAATCTCTGCCTGGAAACCATGCAGCAGGCTTGGTCTCAATGCCCATTCACCTAGAGGTTGACTCCAGAGAATCTGTAGAACAGCATAAGTGAACCAATGTTCTGTTTCAAAGACTTGCAAGCAGGTGCTGTGGCAGTCATTAGTACTGTTCAACAAATAGTTCTGTACTCCCTCCATCCTGGGCACATGGTGGGAACACATGTCCATGTCCCCTTGTGGAAGGGACCAGGTGACTAGTGATGGCCAATGAGTTGTGGGTGAAAGTAATGGAATGGAGTATTTAATTACTGGTGCCAGATCCTTCAGGTTTCTCTTTTCCCAGTGAAGGTGACCAGCAACCTGAGAGATGGTGGCTGCTCAGGGAGCCTTGGTGTTTTGTTTTTGAATTATAAATAAGATTGATACTTTATTGAGATGTCACTAGTTTAGTCTCATTTTATTGGGATTTCACTAGTTTAGTCTCATTTTCATTACATCATATTGAGGTAACATACTATCAAAATGAGTTATCCCTGTTGAGGCTGATGCAGCAGTGACTGTCAGGTTTCTCTACTGTAAATGGACTCGCCCCTCTCCATGCTGTACTCTTTGGAAGGTCTCTATGCCCAGCCTACAACTAAGAAGTGGGGAGTTAGACTATACCTTGAGGGTTGTATTAGTCCATTTTCATATTGCTATGAAAATACACCTGAGATGGGTAATTTATAAAGAAAAAGAGGTTTAATGGACTCACACTTCCATGTGGCTGGGCAGGGCCTCATGATTATGGTGGAAGGCAAAGGAGGAGCAAAGGCACGTCTTACATGGCAGCAGGCAAGAGAGCATGTGCAGGGGAACTGTCCTTTATAAAACCATCAGATCTCATGAGACTTACTCACTATTACAAGAACAGCATGGGAAAAACCAACACCCATGATTCAGTTACCTCCCACTGGGTCTCCCATGACATGAGGGGATTATGGGAGCTACAATTCAATAGGAGATTTGGGTGGGGACACAGTCAAACCATATCAAGTGTAGAGTAACTGCATACATTATTTGAATTCTTCTGCATAGGAGACTTGTCTTTACTGCCCCATTTATTCAGTCATTTATTCATATCAATATGGATTCATGTGTATTTTATTTTGTATGTTGGATTATATTCTAATACAACCTTATGTATTTTGTTGCTCAGATTTTTCCAGCTTTGGTCATTGGAAACTCTCAGTCGTCTGCTGTGTCCCTTTGCCACAAAGACACCTCCCTCTTTTTTTTTTTTTCTTCTTGTTAAAGGAATCCTCATTTTCTGGTACCATAAGGTGCTTGAGAGTGCTGATTTCTGAGTGATTGCAACAAGCAAAGCCTTTCTGCCAACCTGTGGAGAACATATATTCCTACTGAGTAAACAAAACTCTTTTGAGCTACTGAGACTCGAGTTGTTTCACAATTTTATCTAGACCAGTGGTTCTCAAAATATGTTCTTGGGACCACCAACATCAGCATCAGCTGGGAACTTGTTAGATATGCAAATTATCTGGTCCCACTTTAGACCTAGAGAATTGGAGACTGCGGGATGGGGACCCAGCAGTTTGTGGGTAACAAACCCTCCAGGTAATTTCCATGCACACTAAAGTTTGACAAATTTAAAAGCTTTATAGTTTCAGATCTAGTCTTCATAATTTATATGAATGGTAACATAAAGAGATCAAACTCAATGGATCTTTTGGTTATATTTAAATTACTATATGTTGTTCCACAGCAAAACATTAACAAAGTTACTTTAAACCAAGATGGTTGGTCTTCTTCATAATAAAAATGTAAAAGATCTTGAAAATACATGGATATGAAGGAATATTACTTTGGGATGGGGTATAGGGCTTGCTGTACACTGGGTCCATTTTTGTAAACTTCTAGCAATAGCTCTGCCAACTTCAGGGGTTCCCTGTTGGGATCAAATAAGATGGTGGATTCAACAGTGCTTGGTGAGCTGGAATGAACATATGGATTATTTTCGAGTGAAGCTTCTCTCCTATTAGATTGTAACTGCCATAAAGATAAAGACTAGGCTATTACCACTGCCTAGAACAGTGCTTGATACAGGGTACGTATTTAGTGAATGTTCATAAAATGATCACATTATTTTTTAGGCTTTTGTTTCCACATAATGCCTTGGACTTTCTGCCGCATCTGCACAGCACTTGTACTATGTTCTCTTAAAAAACAAAAAACTGAGGTGAAATTTACATATAGCTCTCTCTCTCTCTCTCTCTCTCTCTCTCTCTCTNTNT
>NW_016814625.1:964606-1122709 GCF_001698545.2 Rhinopithecus bieti
CTCTCTCTTTCTCTCTCCCTCTCCCTCACTCTCTATATATATATATTTATTTTATTTTTTTTTTTACAGAGTCTCACTCTGTTGCCCAGGCTGGAGTGCAGTGGTGCAATCTTGGCTCACTGAAACCTTTGCCTCTTGGGTTCAAGTGATTCTCCTGCCTCAGCCTCCCAGATAGTTGAGATTACAGCCTGTGCCACCACACCCGGCTAATTTTTGTATCTTTAGTAGAGAAGGGGTTTCACCATGTTAGCCAGTCTGGTCTCGAACACCTGACCTAAAGTGATCCACCTGTCTCGGCCTCCCAAAATGCTGGGATTACAGGTGTGAATCACTGTGCCCAGGCCGAAATATATGATTCTTAAGTATATATTGTAGTGGGTTTGATAGAGGTACTTGTACTCTACTAACAAAATAGTTTTATTTAAATCAACTGTTTTACAGTTGATTTACAACCGCATTAATAGCCATAAGTTCATGGTTTTGTAGTCTGTTATATACTTTCTAATGAATATTAAAATCAATACATATTTATTAAATAGAAATGTTAATCCAAATAGCAACTAAAATATTCATTCACCTAACCTATTTTGAGAAACATTTCCAAAAAGACTGTCCACTGCACTGTGGAATGTCAGTCACTAGTTAGTGAACAGGGAATGTTTGAATGGGGTGTGGGATTGTGGTTGTCAAGGGTGAGGTTATAATGAAGGAAGTCTACTGAAATCACCATGGCATAGCCAACGTTAAGTGTCTGAGCCTATTCTCGGAGCTTGATAAACTGAACTACTGAGATACTTCAGTCACCCCTAGCTGCCTCTCCAATAGCCCTCTTCTTCCATCCTTTCAGAATTTTGTTATTAGAGGAGAACAGCTTACTTATTTCCAAATTTGTAGGCTTTTTTTCCCCCCCTCCCAAATACCAAGAGTCTTCAGGTCATTGTGTTGAAATAGACAGAGGAGTGACTTTTCGACCACAGAAGAGATGGAGACGTGATTGTTTCAATTGGATGGCCTGTTTTTTCATTTTTCTTGTTTTTCTGTTTTCCAGGACAACTTTGGAAGAAGCTGACTGCTTTGAAATCAATTTGGTACACTCCAAAAATTAACTTGCTCCATAGGCATTTGTGCTACACCATTTAAACACAGAGTTCTGTGTTAGGCACTAAAAGAATATCCTTAGAAAGCTAGCTGATAGGTAGCCTTGTGGGAGAAATAAGTAAAGTCCCTGAGTAAGTATAATTAACAAGGCACGACGCAGGGCACTTCCGAAGACTGGAGTTATGTGCCATGGGATCAGGCAGTACCCTACTTTAGTCTGTAGATCTGTTCACTAGCTTGAAATGGGAGTAAATTAAAATTCAAATTGCACTCATCCTGTTTATGTATTCGGTTTACTGATAATCACAGGTTAGTAATTCAGATCTCAATGGCTGAGATGTTTGGGCTAAGTATTGTCAAGGGACTGTCATATCTGCTTTAGAACTGGTTTATAATATTATACTCATTTACATTATAAAAGTAATGCATGCTTATTGTGGAAATGTAGAAATATGCAGAAAAGTGAAAATGAAAATCCTTAATCACTCATAGTCCAACTGCCTACAGACTATTGCTGGCCTTTTTCTTAAAAATACGTATTCCCGTAGTTAGGATCATACTTCATGTAAAGTATTGTTACTTTAAAAATACTAGCATTCTTCATGTCATCAAGTATTCTTTAGAATATTTTAATGGTAGAATCAAAGTAGATTGTATGTATCTACTGTCCTTTACATGACAGTTTTATTATGCATTCCAATTTCTTGCTGTTACATCTTTGAACATAAATCTCTATGAATTTTTCATAATTTGTGTATATAATTATATAGACACTATTTCTAGGTATAACTAGGCTCAAACCAATTAACACAGCCTAATAAGGCAGAGGTAGGCTGGGAGGGGCTGGAAACCGGCCCATGAGCTGGTGTATGCCAACAAACACACCTTGCAGGTGCTGCCAGAAGGCCTTGTCTGGCGGCCAAGGCACACAGTCTGAAAATTACAGCAACAGACCGGATTCTGGTAGCACTTGGCATCAGGACATCCAGAGAGCTTGTGGAGTTTCCCAAGAAGTCTGCTTAGATGTCTTAAGACTGAGGAAAGAGGGAGGAAGTCTAGCGAGAAGCAGCATGGCCATCAGCCAGCCTGGGATTCAGCGGAAGGACCTCGGTCTGTTCAACTCGCAAACATTATCGAGGGCCTACTGTGTGCCAGCACTGTGCCGGGAGCTTGAGATACTTCCATAAACAGACGCAGATCCCTGCCCCATGGAATGTACATTCTAATGAGGAAAAGCTTCCATGGATGGGGACTGACAAAATGAGGTGGCGTTCTGGTTCTAGAGGAACTGGATATTGAGTGTATTCAAGATAGACTCAGGTAAAGGGAATAAGGCAGAGGGCAGTGATCAGCATTGGCTTCTCTAATGAACTGAGCTGAATATCAGAGTGGGCAGGTGGCTTGAGTCAAACTCATGGCAAGGATGACTTACTGAGTCTCAGAGTAGAGCCTACAAGTGCATCTTTCTGGCCTAATGCCATATTAGTTCAAACAGTGAAGATTTACCTCAGCCCACACATGGCAAATTTAAGGCTGGCACCTGAATTCTTGTACCTGGTTGTAGGAGATGGTAACTTAGTGCCAATGAGTGAAATGGAGAAACCAGAAGTATGTATTTAGCCCTCTGACTAGCATGTATTATATTAGATTGTTAATAAAGATTTGTTAAAGGAATGCATGAATTTAGGAGAAAAGAAAGATGAACATCATGGGGAAGGCATGGGAGAGAAAAAATAATACTAATTGATGTAGCATAGTCATTATGAGCTTGGGCAGAATCAGATGGTCCTAGATTCAAATGTTAGCTCTTCTATTCTCTGTCTTCAGTTTCCTCAACTGTAAATTGGGCTAATAATAGTACCTCCTGCACTGTAGGGTTGTTAGGCAATATCCTATAAAGCGTTAAGCGCACTTAGGGCCGGGCATGGTGGTTGATGCCTGTAATCCCAGCACTTTGGGAGGCCAAGCCGAGTGAATTGCCTGAGCTCAGGAGTTCAATTGGGTAACATGATGAAATCCCGTCTCTACTAAAAAAAAAAATTAGCTGAGCACGGTGGTGCATGCCTATAGTCCCAGTGACTCGGGAGGCTGAGGAACGAGAATCGCTTGAACCTAGGAGGCAGAGGTTGCAGTGAGCTGAGATCATGCCACTGCACTCCAGTCTGGGTAACAAAGCCGAGACACTGTCTCCAAAAGAAAAAAAAAAAGTTAAGCACGTTTCTTATCACACATCGTAAGCATTCAATAAATTTTAGCTAATAAAAGCAATGTTCAATGTATGGCTTTTGGGGATATTACTAACATATTACACATTTTGTGGTGAGGTTCAGCTTTCTTAATATCATGACCCTAGAAAACTGGGAAAATTACTTTCATAAGGAAGATGGGATTTTATGTACACACACACACCTATACATCTCACTTTTGTTTTGTTGTTACTGAAATGAGGGCTTCTCTAGTTTAGAAATGAGGCAATAAAGAGTGGAAGGATTAACATAAACTTATTAAAATTGTTGGTTGATTGGAAATGAAAGACTTGGAGGGGTGAGCCACAAGAGGAAGATATCTTCCCGCAATCCACATTACCATTATAATTACCGAAATACAGGTCCACGTAGAAGAGCCTGATAAAATTAAGAGACTCGAAGGTACATAGTTTAGATTAAGCTGCTAAATAGCTTCATTCTTCAATGCTGGTTAGAACAGTTTCTGCTCATGCTAGGGTGGTATAAGACAAAATAAGACAAAAGATCTACAGCTAGGGTTCTCTATCAGTTTCCTATTTTGTTTGGGCTTCTGCTCGTTGAAGCACTGTTTATCCTGAGGGCATTTGTAGTACTCCCTCTGGGCAAAGTCTGGAAATCTTTTCTGCCTCCTGACAATCTGTTGCTTGCATGGTAATCTTGAGAAAACATTTCTGGAAGTGAATGAAATGGCAAGGCACTTCGTTTGAGCAGATTATCTTCTACCTTCTTTGACTATGGAACTCAGGCCTGGATAAATATTCTATTAGGAAAGGTGAGATCACAGAAGATCCAGTCAGCAGGTAAGAAGTATATGTAATACACATCTGTCTTTATGGATAAAGAACAGTAAGTGGAAATAAGGGAGCAGAAGTTTCGTGGAAAGTCTTGCTGACCAACCTCGAGAATGAAATATGGCATTGTAACCGTATCCGCCCAAATAGGATGCCCAGGTTTAAACCGTATTTACATCCACAGGCGTCCCACAGTGCTCAGTATTACTTTTGCTTTCTCCTTGTTCAAAACCTGCTTTCTGTTCTTCTTCTTGCGACTTCCTCTGTCCAGGCAGCACAGACTGTCACTCTGTTCTCACTTGGAGGCTCTTATCCTTCTTTCCTTTGAGCTAAGGGGTATTCGTATCTTTGTTTTTCTTCATAGGAACTTTCTGCCTGGCAAGAGATTGTCATGGGTACCTGGTGGCCAGGCTTCCCTTTGAGCTGTGATCATGTTGATCTCCTGGAGTCCTGTTAGTCCACAGCACACTTTTCCATTCTCTTTTGTGTTTGGTTGGCACAAAGTGCTCTGGAGTGGGCAGTACATACTTCATTATCCTCATTTTATAGTCATGAAACTGGCTTAGAGAGGTGAGGCTGTGGGGAAGAGGTGAAGCTGTGTCAGATTCCAGAGGCTTCCACAGGGAAAGGAGCCCTTGTGTTTCTCATCCCCACTAGGATTCCAGGGAGCATGAAGCTCCCTGCCAAAGGGCTGTGCTGTTAAATGAACAAAAGGGAAAGTTGAGGTCTTACTTTAGAGCACTGCATTAGAGCACTAACCCTGCTCCTACCTCACTTTGCTGACCTTAAACATGATCATATTTATTTGGTATCACAATTGGAACTGGAAAAATTGGCCCCTTCAGGGATCCATCAGAGTTGGTTGGTAAGTACCCACAAAACTTTCTAGTGCACCTGGAAATGCTGGTGGGGATTTTTTTCACTGATCCCAAGGACACTTGTTAATGGACTTTTCCTATCTCTCAAGCAGAGCCATGATCTGGAAATAAGCCCTAAAATGTATGTCATCAGGTCCCTCAGAGGGGACTATGGGCTTGGTTCTTTGAGTGTTAGGCCTTTCCTCAGAGCTGTTTATGCTTATTTTTAAAAAAATGTCACAGAAGTTTGAGTTATGTGGTTGTACAGCAGGTTACACTGGCACAGAGACAAGAGCATATAGTAGTCCCTGAGAGAGAGGAGAGAGACAAAAAAACTGAACATGAAACACAGACCTAATTTTTAAAACAAAGGCACGCAGGCCAGGTGCGGTGGCTCAAGCCTGTAATCCCAGCACTTTGGGAGGCCGAGACGGGCGGATCACGAGGTCAGGAGATCGAGACCATCCGGGCTAACACGGTGAAACCCCGTCTCTACTAAAAAATACAAAAAACTAGCCGGGCGAGGTGGCGGGCGCCTGTAGTCCCAGCTACTCGGGAGGCTGAGGCAGGAGAATGGCGTGANCACACCTTGCAGGTGCTGCCAGAAGGCCTTGTCTGGCGGCCAAGGCACACAGTCTGAAAATTACAGCAACAGACCGGATTCTGGTAGCACTTGGCATCAGGACATCCAGAGAGCTTGTGGAGTTTCCCAAGAAGTCTGCTTAGATGTCTTAAGACTGAGGAAAGAGGGAGGAAGTCTAGCGAGAAGCAGCATGGCCATCAGCCAGCCTGGGATTCAGCGGAAGGACCTCGGTCTGTTCAACTCGCAAACATTATCGAGGGCCTACTGTGTGCCAGCACTGTGCCGGGAGCTTGAGATACTTCCATAAACAGACGCAGATCCCTGCCCCCATGGAATGTACATTCTAATGAGGAAAAGCTTCCATGGATGGGGACTGACAAAAATGAGGTGGCGTTCTGGTTCTAGAGGAACTGGATATTGAGTGTATTCAAGATAGACTCAGGTAAAGGGAATAAGGCAGAGGGCAGTGATCAGCATTGGCTTCTCTAATGAACTGAGCTGAATATCAGAGTGGGCAGGTGGCTTGAGTCAAACTCATGGCAAGGATGACTTACTGAGTCTCAGAGTAGAGCCTACAAGTGCATCTTTCTGGCCTAATGCCATATTAGTTCAAACAGTGAAGATTTACCTCAGCCCACACATGGCAAATTTAAGGCTGGCACCTGAATTCTTGTACCTGGTTGTAGGAGATGGTAACTTAGTGCCAATGAGTGAAATGGAGAAACCAGAAGTATGTATTTAGCCCTCTGACTAGCATGTATTATATTAGATTGTTAATAAAGATTTGTTAAAGGAATGCATGAATTTAGGAGAAAAGAAAGATGAACATCATGGGGAAGGCATGGGAGAGAAAAAATAATACTAATTGATGTAGCATAGTCATTATGAGCTTGGGCAGAATCAGATGGTCCTAGATTCAAATGTTAGCTCTTCTATTCTCTGTCTTCAGTTTCCTCAACTGTAAATTGGGCTAATAATAGTACCTCCTGCACTGTAGGGTTGTTAGGCAATATCCTATAAAGCGTTAAGCGCACTTAGGGCCGGGCATGGTGGTTGATGCCTGTAATCCCAGCACTTTGGGAGGCCAAGCCGAGTGAATTGCCTGAGCTCAGGAGTTCAATTGGGTAACATGATGAAATCCCGTCTCTACTAAAAAAAAAAAATTAGCTGAGCACGGTGGTGCATGCCTATAGTCCCAGTGACTCGGGAGGCTGAGGAACGAGAATCGCTTGAACCTAGGAGGCAGAGGTTGCAGTGAGCTGAGATCATGCCACTGCACTCCAGTCTGGGTAACAAAGCCGAGACACTGTCTCCAAAAGAAAAAAAAAAAAGTTAAGCACGTTTCTTATCACACATCGTAAGCATTCAATAAATTTTAGCTAATAAAAGCAATGTTCAATGTATGGCTTTTGGGGGATATTACTAACATATTACACATTTTGTGGTGAGGTTCAGCTTTCTTAATATCATGACCCTAGAAAACTGGGAAAAATTACTTTCATAAGGAAGATGGGATTTTATGTACACACACACACCTATACATCTCACTTTTGTTTTTGTTGTTACTGAAATGAGGGCTTCTCTAGTTTAGAAATGAGGCAATAAAGAGTGGAAGGATTAACATAAACTTATTAAAAATTGTTGGTTGATTGGAAATGAAAGACTTGGAGGGGTGAGCCACAAGAGGAAGATATCTTCCCGCAATCCACATTACCATTATAATTACCGAAATACAGGTCCACGTAGAAGAGCCTGATAAAATTAAGAGACTCGAAGGTACATAGTTTAGATTAAGCTGCTAAATAGCTTCATTCTTCAATGCTGGTTAGAACAGTTTCTGCTCATGCTAGGGTGGTATAAGACAAAATAAGACAAAAAGATCTACAGCTAGGGTTCTCTATCAGTTTCCTATTTTGTTTGGGCTTCTGCTCGTTGAAGCACTGTTTATCCTGAGGGCATTTGTAGTACTCCCTCTGGGCAAAGTCTGGAAATCTTTTCTGCCTCCTGACAATCTGTTGCTTGCATGGTAATCTTGAGAAAACATTTCTGGAAGTGAATGAAATGGCAAGGCACTTCGTTTGAGCAGATTATCTTCTACCTTCTTTGACTATGGAACTCAGGCCTGGATAAATATTCTATTAGGAAAGGTGAGATCACAGAAGATCCAGTCAGCAGGTAAGAAGTATATGTAATACACATCTGTCTTTATGGATAAAGAACAGTAAGTGGAAATAAGGGAGCAGAAGTTTCGTGGAAAGTCTTGCTGACCAACCTCGAGAATGAAATATGGCATTGTAACCGTATCCGCCCAAATAGGATGCCCAGGTTTAAACCGTATTTACATCCACAGGCGTCCCACAGTGCTCAGTATTACTGTTTCTTTATTCAACATTTGGACCCCATGTCCCTTCCTCATCTTTGCTTATCTGAAGTCTTTTGCTTTCTCCTTGTTCAAAACCTGCTTTCTGTTCTTCTTCTTGCGACTTCCTCTGTCCAGGCAGCACAGACTGTCACTCTGTTCTCACTTGGAGGCTCTTATCCTTCTTTCCTTTGAGCTAAGGGGTATTCGTATCTTTGTTTTCTTCATAGGAACTTTCTGCCTGGCAAGAGATTGTCATGGGTACCTGGTGGCCAGGCTTCCCTTTGAGCTGTGATCATGTTGATCTCCTGGAGTCCTGTTAGTCCACAGCACACTTTTCCATTCTCTTTTGTGTTTGGTTGGCACAAAGTGCTCTGGAGTGGGCAGTACATACTTCATTATCCTCATTTTATAGTCATGAAACTGGCTTAGAGAGGTGAGGCTGTGGGGAAGAGGTGAAGCTGTGTCAGATTCCAGAGGCTTCCACAGGGAAAGGAGCCCTTGTGTTTCTCATCCCCACTAGGATTCCAGGGAGCATGAAGCTCCCTGCCAAAGGGCTGTGCTGTTAAATGAACAAAAGGGAAAGTTGAGGTCTTACTTTAGAGCACTGCATTAGAGCACTAACCCTGCTCCTACCTCACTTTGCTGACCTTAAACATGATCATATTTATTTGGTATCACAATTGGAACTGGAAAATTGGCCCCTTCAGGGATCCATCAGAGTTGGTTGGTAAGTACCCACAAAACTTTCTAGTGCACCTGGAAATGCTGGTGGGGATTTTTTTCACTGATCCCAAGGACACTTGTTAATGGACTTTTCCTATCTCTCAAGCAGAGCCATGATCTGGAAATAAGCCCTAAAATGTATGTCATCAGGTCCCTCAGAGGGGACTATGGGCTTGGTTCTTTGAGTGTTAGGCCTTTCCTCAGAGCTGTTTATGCTTATTTTAAAAAAATGTCACAGAAGTTTGAGTTATGTGGTTGTACAGCAGGTTACACTGGCACAGAGACAAGAGCATATAGTAGTCCCTGAGAGAGAGGAGAGAGACAAAAAAACTGAACATGAAACACAGACCTAATTTTAAAACAAAGGCACGCAGGCCAGGCGCGGTGGCTCAAGCCTGTAATCCCAGCACTTTGGGAGGCCGAGACGGGCGGATCACGAGGTCAGGAGATCGAGACCATCCGGGCTAACACGGTGAAACCCCGTCTCTACTAAAAAATACAAAAAACTAGCCGGGCGAGGTGCTGGGCGCCTGTAGTCCCAGCTACTCGGGAGGCTGAGGCAGGAGAATGGCGTGAACCCGGGAGGCGGAGCTTGCAGTGAGCTGAGATCCGGCCACTGCACTCCAGCCTGGGCGACAGAGCGAGACTCAGTCTCAACAACAACAACAACAACAAAAAAGGCACGCAGTTAACTGATAAGAGGTGAAGAGTGTGCTCAGTTGTTACAGCACAGTATCAAGCATATTTGGAACAAAAGGCCTTAAGTTAGTGTGGAAATGGTTAACTTTAAGGAGTAAAGGAAGTGTGTAATTTATCTTAGGAAATTTGCCATGGAAAACGGAGGAAAACAAAAACCCATTTTGTTAGTCTTGACAAGGTTATTAATGGATATCAAAATATGTTGGAGAAATTTAAATGAGTAATGTAGATTTTATTTCCATTACTAGATACTCAGTTCACCAAAGAAGCTATATGATTGGCCTGTAAAGCGGCTGTATGAATATGTAAAGATATTCAACATCAGTCGTCAGGCAAATGCAAATTAAAATTACAGCAAGATACACAATGCAGTGTATGACTAAAGTTGAAAAGTGAAAAGACTGACAATATCAATTGTTGCCAATGTTATGAAGCAACTGGAACATTCATACCTTACTGATAGGAATGTAAAATGATACTGCCACTTTAGAAAGCACTTTTGTAGTTTCTTATAGTTATTCATACACCTACCAGATGACCTGGCAAATCTACTTGGAGGTATTTACCCAGGAGAAATAAAACACATGCCAGCACCAAGATCTGTATTGAATGGTTGTAAGAGCTTTAGTTATGTTAGCCAATTGTGGGAAACGATCTACATACTTATCAAATGGAAAATGGAAAAACAAATCTAGCCACATCCATATAACAGAATACTACTAAACAATAAAAATGAATGAACTACTGATACATGCAACAGCATGAATGAATCCCAAAATTGTTATGCTAAGTGAAAGAAACAAGTCTCAAAAGGCTATGTATTGTGATCCCATTAATATCACATTTCAGAAAAGGCAAAACTATAGGGATGGAGAGCAGATCAATGAACTGGGATTATGGGGAGGGGATGTGACAACAAAGGGGTGTGAGACAACTTGTTGGGATTAACTGTGGTGGTGGATACATGACTATATACAGTTGCTAAAATTCATCAAACTGTACATTTAAGATGGGTGAATTTTAATATAGATGATACCTCAACAAGAAAAAAAAATTTGGAAATTGTATTACTAAATTAATAAACAACCTATACATTTTCTTTTATTTGTCCCACCTTTCAACAAAATTCTATTGCATGCCAACAGTGTAGCAGGCACTGTGCTTATCCCTGGGGATAGAAATATGAATAAAATGAGATCCTTGCCCTGACCACTTTTAGTTCCAGACCCCTTTGCATTAAAAAGATGCTCCAAGCTAATAGAAGGCTGCTAGTGATTGGTTTTCAGGAGGAGACAATTTTTTTTTTTTTTTTTTTTTTGGCAGTTGGGGAGGGAAGGATGCATTGTTGATTATCTGTATCTCCAAAGACTCTGAAAGTCCCTTCAAATGACAGTGATCTGTTGTGAGTGCTAGTAGAATAATAGATTCTGTCATTAAAGGGATTGGCACAGTTTATGGTTAAAAAAAACTTATAAAGATCAACTATATAGGATTCAGGTTTTTAAATTTAATACAAGCTACTTTCCTTTCATACTCTGCTTCTCCCTAAGGAAATTACTGGAGTGTTTGAAGCCCAGAAACTTGCTGTAGTCCCTAGAAACAATGTGGTGATGTCAGACTTGGGTGAATAAACAGTAGCACCTGTTCGAGACTTCATGAGTCTTTTTTTCCCCCTCTAGTCTTTTTTGGCACAGCCTAAGGCTAGTTAATCTTTAAAAGAAAGAAAATGGAATGAGCCAGAAGGTAGCTTTATTCTAGACTATTTTTAGAAGGCTCCTCCACGCTGCTCCTGAGTGCCAGGTTTTTGAGACACTGGCAGGGCAAGCCATTGCTGGATGCCCTAGCATGGCCATGAATCAGCTCTAGGTCCTCACAAGTCTCTGATGACCACCGGTCCTCAAGGAAGCTGCTTTCTGTGCTGCCTTCTCTTCTCCATCATTCTCCTCCATCTCCCAGGCATCTTTTCCAACATTCTGTTCCACTCACTCCATATCCTCATTTCTACGGTCGCAGTGCAGAGGATTGTGTATGTGTGCGTGGACAGAGAGGAGAAAGCGAGAGAGAGCGAACGCGAACAGGCAGGCTACTGGGGTAGTTCTCCTAAAAGCCAAATCTCACATTCTTCTTCCAGTTCTTAAAACCCTTCTTTCCATTTTAATTGGTTCTAGGAGAAGCACCCTGGTGTGCGGTGCACAGTCATTGTGATCAGCCCCACCCACTGCCCAGTGCTGTACTTGACACTCCCCACTCCTCAGTCTTTTGTTTAGGAGGGGTGTTGATGACAGGGGTGGGAGAGCTGGTGAAGAAACAAGGCACTGGCACTTGAAGATTTGCTCTCAGGCTCCTGGAACAGGACTCCTGGGTTGTCTGGTATGGTTGGCCAGGGAAGGAGAGGAAATGCTGATTAAAAGACAAATACGCAGTTGGAGAAAAAAACTGCCTTTGGTGGGAGGTACTCTCGGTGCTGTATCTGTGGAGTAACTGAGCGCTGAGCATGATGGGGAAAGGGAAAGGTTACTACCTGGAGCCTTGCTGGAATTTCTTGAATCTAGAGAATTGGGAAAATCTTTGAAAGACCTTGTAGTAGGATGGGAGTTGCAAACTCTGATGGCCAGGCATGTAATTCTCATGAGTGAAATGGCCAGTTTGCTCAGCCCAAAGGGGACAGCCACTCCTCATTTTCCAATTATTGCCATGGGAATTGGGATCCAGTGTTGTCAGGTCTTTTTTTTTTTTTTTTTTTTTTTTTTCTTTTGAGACATCTTGAGTCCTGTGTCGCCCAGGTTGAGTGCAGTGGGTGCGATCTTGGCTCGCTGCAACCTCTGTTTCCCAGGTTCAAGCGATTCTTCTGCCTCAGCCTCCCGAGTAGCTGGGATTTACAGGCAGCTGCCACCATGTCCGGCTAATTTTTGTATTTTTTAGTGGAGAAGGGGTTTCATCACGTTGGCTAGGCTGGCCTTGAACTCCTAACCTCAGGTGATCCGCCTGCCTCAGCCTCCCATAGTGCTGGGATTACAGGCATGAACCACTGCGCCCAGCCTGTTGTCAGGTGTTAGGATTTTTTTCTTTCTTTCTTTTTTTTTTTTTTTAGAAAAGCTAGATTGTATGTAGAAGTTCCAAAATATTCATATTTAAAATTTAAAAAGAGACACACAGACACTCCCTCCCACCCCCAGCACCCACTATTAGGATCAAACAAACTATTTTCAAGCAGAATACAGTTCGAAGGCCATCAACTGGGGCCTCTTCCCTAAAAGTTGTGGCTGTAACATCAAAGAACATCACTGTGCTTTTGGCATTTGGGGCAAAATGATTTTTCTTTTTATGGCACTCACTGTATATCACAGATTTCTAGCATTTCCACCCCTAGTCCCATCCAATATTGTTTTCTGTCATTCTGACAAAAATGTCCCCAAATTTTCAAGTAACTTCTAGGGTCAGCTGAGGTTTTCCCAGTTTTAGTATAGATAATACCCAAGCATCTTTGTGTTTCCTTTGCTAGAAATAATCTCAGGCCAAATATGACACTTCAGTTCCTGGTAAAAGCTAAATTTCACATCATTCTTTTATGTGTCTAGCCTTTCTTATCCTCAGTCACCCTGCCTCTTGATTTCTGTGGGTTTTGTTTGGGTGAATGCACCTGGCCTTCAGGTTATAGCTGAATCAGGAGGTAGTTGGCTGGCAAAAGGATTACCTGGAGACAGTTACACATCTCACACCTTTCTCTGGTTATAGCAGCCCTGACTCACAGCAGATATTCTGCCTGAGGCTCTTCCCAGGAAGTGCTGTGGTGTGTGAAGCTGGCAGCGTTCTGGCCATTTTGGAAGGTTGTCATAAATGGCGGCACTGCGAGCTGAGGTTGGGTGATGCATGCTCTTTAAGAAAAGATTAATATTCTGGAAAGAAGTTTGGCTATGTCTCAAAATGTTCATCCATCTCTGAGGAAATATGAAAAGGCTTTGTGCACAATTGTATTGTTTGTAAAACTAATTCCAGTAGCCAAAAACAGTAAACAAGTTAAATGTTCCACAGTAGGAAAATGATTAAACAATTTTTGGGCTAGCTATATGATGTAATGATAAGTGGCCTTTTAAAACAAAGTTTATGAAGAATTTTTAATGGTAGGGGAAATTATGATCAAAAGATGATAGGATGTATAACTCATATATACACAGTTAGATATAGTCATATGTATGCCTGTTTTCATAGGTGATTTTCCTTCTTCTCTATACTTTTCCAAATAGTCTACAGTAAAACAAATATTGCTTTTAAAAAAATAAACTTTAATTTTGGAGTAATTTACATTAAATTAAATACAAAAGTTGCAAAGATAGTAGCGAGTTGCAGTATACCTCATCCAGATACACCTATACTTTTATTACTTTTAAAAATTAGAATAAGTTACTTTAAAAATAATTTAAAATGGGGTTCTCTAGCATATATTATCATGAGATAGCTTTTCATAGTCGTTTAGGTTTATTGTAAAAGAAGTGTTCAAAGAAAACAATTATGTTGTCAAAAAGGCACGTGTGACTTGGGCTATCATTTATTTATTAAAAATCCTACATTTAACTGAGATCTCATGCATTTCGCACAGCCTGTATGGAACACTGGAATATTAGAAAACCCTCTTTAAATCAGTTGTCCTAAAATGATTTAAATGAATCCATTGCTTATCCTAGGCTTGCTTTTGGATTTGATGCCAAAATAGACTTGTATTTGAGACCAAAGAAATTATTCATCTTTCCTCCTTGAGCTATATATTTAGTTATTTCTTCTCAGACTTCCTTAGCCATATAAGTCAGTTTTATATGAGTCTGTAATGCATATGAGTTTAAGATGCAGTCATCTGAAATTGAATTTACCAAGTAGATGCTATTTTAATACTTTGTTTTGACTGATCAACTCACCAAAGCGGGAAGCTAAAAATAATAAACCTTGTCATTTTAGCGAGTCAAGCCATCACAGAAAATATTAAGAAATGACAGCAACTGGTATTTACAGGGCTCTCTTTGCCATATTCCTAAATGGGAATCCTTTAGGAAAGGGCCAGGGAGTGGCTGTGGATCTGGGGTAGAAAGTGGCCTGTTTCTGAATTTACGGAGTAGGGCACTGTCAGGGCCCATTTCTTCACTCAGAAGTGAAAGGAGCTGGTTCACCAGAGGGTGTGAGAACTCATTAACCACCCCCCAGTGCTTCCCACCCCGCAAGGGATCAGAACATGTGCTGCTGTTTCAGAGCATCACAAAATCTTTTTTTAATGTCAGGATTTCAAAGGCTTAGATTGTTCAATTTGAAAATTTTGTCACAGAAACGAAATGGGCACCTCTATAACTTGTGGTGGTGTTATTTTGTGGGAGGACCATCTATGTCTTTTCCCCCTATATTTTGAAATGAGGTCAAACGGACCTGTTCCGTCCACTCACTTGGCATTTACTCTTCTTTGGGTGGGGCCCCTGGGAGTATTTTAATTCAGGGGTCTGTAGGATAAGAATAGAATAACATGGCATGACAAGTTGGTTTGCTGCAATCATAATTTGAAAGGCAGAGTAGTGGTTCTCACTGGAGGATATAGTGGGAACAGAAGGATCATATATAAGATTCACCCAAGAAGGTTTTTGGCCCCTGCGTTCCCCATCTGCCTAGTTAAGAATCCCCCAACAATAAAATGTCCCTATACCTCCTCCAGCTTATAAGGGAGAATTGCTGGGATGTGTAAGGCAAAACAACCCCCTGCTCTTTTGTTATTAGTATTCTGCTGCTTTCTAAGTTAATGTTCTTAGCTAAGAGAAAAATCTATACACTCTATCTCTAGAAGGCCAGCTGGAGAGGGAGAAAGAAAAGAAAATTAAGAGACAATTTGGTTGGCTATCATTAATCTTTGTTTAGCCTTATGGGAAAATAAGCCTTCCTTCTTCTATCTTTGTTAGCAGGTAGATTAATTTGGTTAAAGAATACTGTAGTCTATGAAAGAAAAGACAATGGCCTTTACAAAGGTATTCCAAAGCAGCTGAAAATATTTTTTTCTTTCAGCTGTTTTGCCATCTAAGGCTCAACGACACTTGGCTGATTTGGGGTCAGTATCTAATAAGCACATTTCCCAAATGGAAAACCAGCACAGCTAAGCCTTCTCCACAGAGCCTATACCTAGGTCTATCGAAGGAAGAAGATCATTCAGAATTTTATTTTTGCAAACCTTCAACTGTTAAGATCTGAAGAATCTATTTAGGACAGTCAGAACTGCCTAATGAAGTTGCATAATTGAGTAGAAATAAAAACCCCTTTCCTTCAGGTCCTCCCTCCTTTCCCCCATCTGTGACAACCTTTGACATTGCACAGATTTTCAAAGTCGCACTATAAGATTAGTGCCAGCATTCTTTCAAAGGAGGCTTGTAACTGAAAAATCTGTTTTCTCATCCCTCAAAGCTGGAAGCCATAAAGAAAAGAAAAGAAAAGAATATGCTTTTAATGAAGTCTTTGCAGAATCAGCTTCTTGCAACTTCAGTTGTTCATGTGAATCAAAAATAGCANTGCATAATTGAGTTGAAATAAAACCCCTTTCCTTCAGGTCCTCCCTCCTTTCCCCATCTGTGACAACCTTTGACATTGCACAGATTTTCAAAGTCGCACTATAAGATTAGTGCCAGCATTCTTTCAAAGGAGGCTTGTAACTGAAAATCTGTTTTCTCATCCCTCAAAGCTGGAAGCCATAAAGAAAAGAAAAGAAAAGAATATGCTTTTAATGAAGTCTTTGCAGAATCAGCTTCTTGCAACTTCAGTTGTTCATGTGAATCAAAAATAGCAGAAAGTAGGTCATATTGTAAAAGTGAATTAGGCTTCACTTCACATTTTATTGACTTTACTAGGCTCTTTTCATTCACAGTGGCTGATGACTGGCATAAATAAAGAGGCATGGTGCCCACTATGTGCTTAGGGATTTAATTTTTTCATTTATCATAATTTTTTCATTTAACATTTTTCATAATTTTTTTCATTTATGGTAATTTTTTTCATTTATCATAATTTTTTCACTTATTCTCACAACAACCCTGAAAGTTGGAATTTTTATGCTTGTTTTGTATATGAGGGAACCGAAGCTCACAGAGTTTAAGGTAAATGACCCAAGGACACACAGCTCATTAGAAAAGATCTGCAGTTTGGACACATTTCTCTATCTGAAAGCTCTGCTGTTTTCAATTACATTCTTTTGATTTAAAAAATATATATTTCTGAAATATATTAGTGGGAAATAATTAAACTGAAGTAATATTGCCAAATCTTAATTGCCTCATGAGACAATGAAAAATACTTACCATGGTATTAAATACTTTTTTAAAATGATAATATTTATTTGAGCACTTGGTAGGGACCAGGCATTATGAATGAGTATAGAAAACAGAAAATACACAAATAAGTAATAATTAACATGTCAGATAGTGAAGCTACTATAGAGAAAAATAAATAGGGTCTGAGGAGTGTGTGTGTGTGTGTGTGTAGCAAGGGATTCTTGCTTCAGAGAAGGCATCAAGAATAGTTTGAAATTTGAGCAGAAATTTCATAAGGAAAGTGCAGGAGCAAGTCTCTCAGACATCTGGATGAAGATTACAGAAATAGCAAGTGCAAAGACCCTGAGGTGGGTGGGGTTGCTGTCTTTGAGGAAGAAGGAAGTGGCAGTCTCCACAGTGCCCTCCATTGTTTCCTTAGTGACTTCCTGCTGCAACCAGCTCTGTCCTTTGAGTGCCTTTGTCCTCAAGGGGCAGAGAGACTCCCTTAGAGGGCATGAGGAAAGGCAGGCAGAAGCCACCCCCACACTGGAGAGGGTGGGGAGCCAGTTTCATTTACATATTTAAATATCTTCCTCACAAGCAATAAATCTCAAATCATTTTAATTGAACATTTAAATCCTCACTGGTAGGTATTTCAGGCATTCAACTTTATGCCAATTATTGCATCATCTTAAAAGAGAAGCTTTTAAATTTATTAAACCCATTACACTTGAATATTTGATTCCTGCCAAAACATAATTTAAGATCCTCACTTTAAAATAATTTGGTAAGGATTAGTAAACCTACCAAAATAACCTAAACTGTGTGTCTGGAGAAATATCACCCAGTCTCTGGATAGGGGCAAACTGGTCCTTTGAAAGGGACTTTTCATGGTAGCCCCATGCAGGCGAATCTGCAGTGTCCCAGTCATTTGGGCTGCTGCAACAAAAATATCATAACCTGGGTGGTTTAAATAACAAACCCTTACTTCGCACAGGTCTGGAGCCTGGGGAGTCCAAGATCAAGGCTCCAGCAGATTCAGTGTCTGGTGAGGGCCTCCCTCCTGGTTCATAGATGATCCGGTTCATAGTCTTCTCACTGTGTCCTCAAAAGGGTAATGACTTCTCTGGGACCTATTTTATAAGTGCACTAATCCTATGAGGGCAGAGCCTTCATGACCTAATCATCTCCCAAAGGCCCCATCTCCTAATACCAACAGGTTGGGGATTAGGATTTCAGTGTATGAATTTTGGAGTGCAGACACAGACATTTAGTTTATAACATGCAGTTTGTCTAAGAAGTGGCCTGACCTGAGTCTTGGAAATTCTAATTCGGTAGGTCTGAAATGGGGTTCAGGATTCTTTTTCCAAACAAGTGATTTTTTTTTTTTTTTTTTTTAATGAGCCAGGTTTGGGAGCCACAGATCTGGCATAAAGGTGATATTGGTTCTATGTAATATAGAACAATGGAGTGGAGCAACAGTTTGTTCTGGCTAAGATGATGAAGGGGCAACTGTTACACCTTCCTTTATGCAGCTATATTAGTTGGGGAAGGCTAGACTATGCTACAGTAACACATGACACACCCCTCTTTGCCCCCCACCCCGCCCACCAAAACTCAGTGGTTTAATATTTCGTGGTCTGTGGCTTTCTCCTACAGAGTCCAGGGCCAGTGTTCTGGATGACCAGCTTTCCTCCAGGCAGTGCTGTGGGCATCCTGGTAACTTTTATCCAGTCACACTGTGTTCCCTAGGGCCTCTCAGAGTTGCTTGCAGAGTCAGCTGAAGAGAGAGAGTATCCATCTTTGTGGGGTGTTTTAGCGGCCAGGCATAGCACTGTCCAGCCCTTCTGCCCATATGCTATTGGGTAGAACCAGTCCCTTGGTCCCTCCTAGACATGAGGGGACCGGGAAAGGTAGCTCTCCTGTGTGCTCAGGAGGCAAGAGAAATAGTTGGTGAACACCCACATGCCATTGGCTCTACAATTGTAACCCATAGTGCACTGCCTGATGCAATTTTTTGCAGGTTACCAGTGTTTTTCCACCTGAGTCTGCCTGATACTACAAGGTACTTCATACTCAGGATCACTTACCTCTCTGCAACCCTGCTTCAACTTAGCATGAGGAAGAACCAGTTTGGTTGAACTAAATCACACTGAGGTATAATTGCATAACAGACCCCCTAATTGTCCCAGAAATCATTTTTATCTTAAAGTAGGAGTCTCATCCCAGGGATAGCATAGCTTTTGTTTTTTCTTTACCATAGATTCTCTAAAAATTTAACACTTTTACAATGCTTCTTGTGTTATTGGCAGCAGGGGTTTTTAGGGGCAGAGTAGGTAGGGATCCTGTAGGAGTAGATGATTCTAAGTATGGTGCTTATGAGTTGGGGGCTTTCTGGACAGTCTAAAAATATAAGCAGACTAGGTATGAATCCTAAGAAGAGCACCCTCAAGGGCAGAGCAGAGGTGATTTGCCCCTGTGGTAGGACAAATCCTAAATACTCAATGTGAACAAATGAATTAAACAATAGTGTTACCTATAATTGCACAGACTGGTGTTTCTCAAAGGATGATTTCCAGACTAGAAGCATTTGCATTATCTGGAATTTTTTTTTTTTTAAGTCAATTGTTAGGCCCTATCCCAGACCTACAGATTTAGAAATTCTGGGGATGTGGTGCAACAATCTATGTTTCAGGACAAACTGTTAAATTTAAATTTTAGATAAAACGTTGCAGCCCACCAGGTGATTTTGATGGATGCCAATGTTTGAGAATCACTGGGATAGCTTTTACCTGCTGATTGTAATTTTATCAAAATCGAAGTAAGTAGGGAACCTCAGTGGGAGTTTTTTTTTTTTTTTTCTTGTGGGAGAAGGAAATGCACATAAGCCTTTCAGGACACTTGTTAGGTAAGCTGCTGCTGTTTTACGTTAAATGGCTGCTGCTTTTGTGTGTCTGTCTGTAATACTTTGTAGTGAGAATCAATATCTTGAAAGATAAACAAAGGCAATTCAAAGATTAACAATTTTTTTGGTGTATACTACATAATAAAGCTAAAGAAATACACTAACAAAATTTTAAAACATTGGAAACCAGTGGTTGATTCAAATGCCTTTGTAGTTTTCCTCTTAGTTTTAGTGATCACTTTTGGTAACTTTCCTCTTCTTCTATTCAAGGTTCTGGGCGGGATCATTTTTAGGGGCTGGAAATATATAATCTTAATATTGGAAACATTTCCAGTTCTCCTCTTCCCTGCCACATAACATGCTGTCTTAGTGAACACTTCTAAACAAATTTGAACCCACGAAGACCCAAGGGTATCATTATGGACCTCAGTTGTTATGAAGTCTGGATAGAGCAGATGAGGCTTGAGAAGAGTGGGCACAATCCTACAAGGACTCTGGACTTGTTTTCTGGCAAAAGTCCCTGATGTCAGCAAGGTTTGTCTCTTTTTCATTCAAGTGGTAGAAGCAGGTTCCCCTGAGTACTATACCTTCCAGCCCTTGTGCAAACATCATTTAATGAATCAAATCCCCAAATAAACCCTTTCCAGAGTGGTCCTTTGGCATATCAGAGAACTGTTATCAGCTCCCCAAAATTCTTGATATTTTACTGACCTTAGCTGTTTGTACTGGCCACAGTTAAAGTTGCCAGATAAAATACAAGACCCTCAGTGAAATTTAAATTTCAGATAAACAATAACATTTAAGGATAGCTATGTTCCATAACTATAAGTATGTAATATTTTATTAAGTTGAATTTAGAATTAAGAATGAATATTTGAATTTCAGATAACAAGTAATTATACTCAGTATAAGTATATTCCATATTACATAATAGTTACAGGACATACTAACTTTATCTATAGATAAAGTTTCATTGTGTTTCCTGAAGTTTTACTTGTTAATTAGTTCTTATTAGCCACAACTCATGTGACTATGGCAAAGGGGTATTTGAGGCTACTAAGATGTCCAGAGCTTCTTAATCCCTAGACGTAGTCACTAGTCAGCAAAGGCATTTTGCCTTTGGTCTCTGTTTATTAAACCATCATTACTTCATAATCGCCACTCCACTTTTGGATGTCCTCTCCTTTCTCCTCTGTTGGTGTTTGTCTCCCTGGTCTCTGTCCTGTTTGCAGAGAGAAAGGCTTTCCTGTTAGAAACAGCACCAGCCATTCTGAGTTCTTCTGTTTAACAAACTGGTCTCTCCCTGACGATTACGTAAATCTTTCCTTTTGGAGCTAGATGATATCTGGATATGTGTCGGTAAACAACAACAACAATAAAACTGACATTTTCGAAAGCTTAGCTACCTGCAGTCCTCTTCTATGGCTTTTTTGTATTTGGTGACTAATAGAACCTCTTTAATTCTCAGAGTTCTTTCTGTAGGTAAGGGTGGCTCATCTAATTACCAACAATTAGATGAACAAGAACACCTGACCCTCACCAACTCAGGTTCTAATGAGAAACCAGTGCAGATAGTGTCAGATACAACAGGGCTCACTCAGCCATTGGTATGAAAATAACAGAAACCTAGTAGCAGCAATGTAAAGTCATTTTGTTCTTTCTGTCCTAGATTCCAGTTGCTGCTTCTCTCTAGAGACCTTTTATGCTTGTTTAGTTCTCTATGAAGTCAACAGGAACATCGGACACCAAGGAAGCCTGTAAAAGTGAGAGACTGTGACCCAATTTAAGTGTCCTCACAGAGTTCAGTTACTCAAAAGAATTCAAGCCTTAAAAGCACAGAACCTTGAAGTTACTAGAGCTTTACCCAAATGCCCCATAGGTTCCTGGATTGCAGAATATTGCTGAAATCTTCGTTTTGCCCTTCCTCCCTCCTCCCCTTCAAATTTTATTTGGGTGACGTTCTGCTTGGGAATGACCAGCTGTCACTGCTAGTAGCTATTGGGATTACATTGCAGCATGGGCAGGGTGTGTTTGTTTTGTTTTTTTTTAAACGCCAATGGATATTTACTGGAGCTACTGTAGGGATTGGCAGTCTCATTTCTGTTTTTCGTGGAGGGGTTTTGGGTACAATGGTTGGATTAGAAACACAAAGAAAACCAAATTTAAACTCTCAGTCTGCTGATGGTGCCAAGCACTAACCATTTGACATTAACTGGATGGAGATACCATCTTAATCAGAGGCTAAAATGCTCCCTTTGCTCTAGATCATAGCTTATGAGGAGCAGAGTTTGAAGACACAGAGACAGTCAGATGGTGTCAGTTTCTCACTTGGATTCCTGTGCAGTATCTTTGCACTGTTTATTTTAAAAGAATTTTCAATCTGACGATACTGAAATTACTTCGGATCTTCTCTAATCTCATCCACCCTTCAGACTGTGTTTAGTTCCCCTGATATGTACTTTCATAGGTTTGCGAAATTGTAATGAACATATTGGGGTGGGAGTTCTGGAGGGTAGAGATGATGTCCATCTTCTTGACCCCGAAACTGTCAGTGCCTAACACTGACCTCAGACACAGTAGGTGCTCACCAGATAGATGAATGAATTAGATTCTAGGGCAACGTGATCCATGCTGTGTAACCCACAAATCACCGTTATGTCAATACATTACAAGTAATTTTTAAGCCTAATAGAGTTTTCCAAAGGTCTAGAAAGGGCATACGTAAGTTACCTATGTGTTGGGTTATGTGAAGGGACGGGCCATTTTCTACTCCTGCCCCCCAGCATACTTCTGTCATCTTTACCCACTGAGTGTCCGCATGGAATATGAAGAAAGACTTTAGGCAGTAAGATATTAGGAAAATAAACTTCATGTGCTAAAACAGATATTGGCAAACATTTTTGATAAAGGCCAGAGAGTAGATATTTCAGTCTTTCTAGAAATACAGTCTTTGTCACAACTAATCAACTACTGCTCTTGTAACACAAAAGCTGCCACAGACAATACATGAAGGAATGATCATGCTGTGTTCCAATTACGCTTCATTTATGGACACTGAAATGTAAATTTCATATAACTTTTCCATATCATGAAATTCTGTTCTTTTAAAATGTTTTCTCCCCTAACATTAACCAGTGTAAAAACATTCTTAACTCACTGGCTGTACAAAGCGGGTAGTGGATCTGATTTGAACCACTCGGCAGAGTTTCACAACCCTGCACTAAAAACAAAACAACAACAATAACAACAACAAAAACACTAATAACAAAACCAAAACTTTGGTGAGGAAAGGAAGCATTTTCATTTTATCAGCCTTATAGCTTTCCTGAGCTCTGAAGTGAGGGACATAGAGCCTTTATTTAGTGGCTTATTTTTATACTATTTTGTGTTTTTCTGTATGTTTGCCTATCTGCATATGTGCGTATATGGTAGAAGTAGAACCAAGTTTTCAAGTTACATGTGATATATTTTCTTAGCAATTTGGAATGATCAAAGGAAATTGTGGAAAATACAGTATGATCCCAGTTATTTTTTTAAAGAAAATGCATTATACCAAAAAAGAGATGTACTTTATATATGCTTGTAAAAGGTTCTGAAAGGTATTTACTAAATGTTAATGGTGGTTACCTGTGAAAATTGAGAGTGGCATTTTTGAAGCAGGGGAGATATTGATATTTTGCTGACTTATTTGATTATTTTAAATGAGAATGATTCTTGCTCAGATAATTTCACTATTTGTGATATTAAAATTAATTAGTAATGTATTGAACTAAAAAAAGATATGTATTGACAGAAAACACTGAGCCTGCTTTTGTGAATCTACAAAAACATCTGTGATTTTAATGACATTGTAATTTTTTCATATCGACTCTTAGTAAAATACAGCTTTTGGAAAATCACTTCTCTATAAGAGCATTGATAAATAAGGAAGTGTTTAGGTTTTGTAGGAGTAAGAATAGCTTCTCCAGGGATGTTGATATTTAAAGTAATGCAAATATGCAATAAAATCCCACAATCTAACTAAACTCTGGATTCAGCCCAGAGTTTTAGAATACATTTCTGACTAAAACACAAAAGACCTTGAAAGCAGTTGCTGTCTTTGTCCCCTGATACCAATGTATTTTAATAAGGTTCCACTAGATTTTCAAAGTCTTTGGTTAAATTGGAACTGACATTTATGCTAATTAGCTGGGTTTGGGAGTGAAACAGGTAAAACTGCATTACAATGGGCTCCAAACTATATTTTAAAAATAGTGGCTCTGAAGGCTATTTGGTTCTGTTTGTCAGTTATTTCATATCTCACTACTTTCTATCATTCTTTTCCTGCCTGGTGTGTTAATCTGGTAATCTGAAATCTTTTTGTCTGCCTGTAACATAATAGGCTGTTTTCCTGTAGTCCATCTGTCTCCTACAGGAGGTGAAAGTACTTTTCAGAAGTGGCTTGGGTTGATATTATTAATCTTTAGAAGCAGAGAATTCCTTGAATAATTTAATAGCCAAATGGCACGAGGGGACTTGGTATAAAAATGAATTTTCCTGTCAGCTTTAAAAATTACAGCTTGGCCTGCCTTTTATCTGTGCAACTCAAATATCAAAACAATGGATGTTTATGCTCTTTATACAGTTTTCTGTTTTGCATTACCTAAGACCTTAGACGATGAGGAAACATCTAGACAATTTTGGTTTACTTTTTTTTTTTTCTACTAGAAAACCACAATAAGTTAATTAGCCAAAAGAAAGTCCTTCTTGTTCTCAGAAACAACAGATGCTGCCTTTGACCTTGGGATTTAAGGGCAAATCTATTCTTGATTACATGTCTTGAATTTCTTGGATTTGCTAGTGTTAGGGCAGCAGTTATGATTGAGTGCTTTTGAAAGTATATGCATGATTTTAAAAGAAATCAGTCTGCACAGCTGTTGCTAAAGGAATCGTTCCCTGTCCTTCCAGTTCATTACTACTTATGGTTTTAAAATTATTTTCCCCTACTTTCAATTAGAGTTATCCTAGTTACAGATATCACAGCCTCTGGGTGACTGGTCTTCCACCCGACACCCTCCTTCATTGCAAAGGCCTAAGGTTGGAGTATGCTGCATTTGATTTGCAGGGTAACATTGTTCCTCTGTGCTGGGATGGGAAAGTCCTGTGTTTAGGCAAGCCAGCAGGAGTGGGACTATCAATAGCCAACTATATGTTTTCTTTCAGACACAGCCTCTTAACAATGCTCTTTGCTTGCCTATCTTTTGGAAAGTCATGTGAATGCAGCAAAAGCTTTCTAAGAAATATGAGGGCCAAATGGAATTACTCTGCCCACATGGGATTATTAGTATTTTGTTAGAAGACCATTTAGCAAGTTTGTTTGTTTCTGAATCAAAACCCATAGATGCTCATTGAACATTTTTTTCTCCATAAATCATGTATTTGAGAAAGACATCTTGATGATGGGAAACTCTTACCTTGGAGAAACAAAGAATCAAGTAGTGACTTTATCCTCTAGATAGTGCTGAAATCAGAAGTACTTTTTCCCTTTAAGTGTCATAAAACACAATTACATTTCTTTCCACATGTTTTCAACCTGAGCAAATTGACAGACCAGGTCAGCTTTTTTCCTGGGTCATTTTACTGTGCATTTTCTTTTTATCTTCTGGATGTAATCTTTTATTTGTAAACCATTATAGTGAAGCCCCTAGTAACAATTTGTTTAGTTTTATTAGTCAATTTATAGGCTGAGGGCAAGACATAATAGAATATCATCATGGGTACTACATTAGAAAATTTAAATCAAAACGTCTATGTTCTTTGAGCTATTATGCCTGCTAATTAAAGAAGAGGTAAACTGCTGAAATATAATAGGCCAATGTGGAAGGTTCCAGAAGAACCGTGGAGGACCCCCTTTCCTCTGGCTTGATTAATTATAAGAGAGCAAATGGAAGAGGCTGTACAACTTTCTCTAGAAATGGGTTCTTTTGCAGGCACGAGCAGTCAGGTGCATATTGAATAGCCACAGATTGAACTGTCTTTTCCTAAGCTTTTGGGGTCATCCTTCAAGATGCTTTTAGCTAACCTCCAAGATTAGGTGAGGGCTAAGGTTCTAAATTTCAGTATTCAGAGACTGACCCTTCCTGTAAGGAGGTAGTTAAGACATCTGTCTTCTCAGATGAATGCTTCTGGAAGGCAACATTGGAATATCTATTAGAATAATTTGATATAAAACAAGGTTATGACCTTGTGGAGAATATCTCAGTCTTTTCAGGGCATTTTCCTTCTTAATTTCTGGTACCTTAAAAAGGTCTCGTTCCCTATGGTTGAATGCCTTGAGAAACGTAAGGCTATAAAGGAATTTTAACAAACTTGATTCTCTACTCAACTGCTCATAAATCCATTTTATTGCTTCACTTATGCAAAATAAATGTTTAAAATTTGTCCGGTCAGTCAGTTACCCGGTCAACTATCCACCTAGCCAACCTGCTAACCTCAGTGAATATCTTGCTCTGAAACTCTTTTTTCCCCCCAAAAATCTTCCCAAAGCTGTTAAAAAATACCAAGTAAGGATGGTAAAGGCATGTTTTATTAACCATAGTAGTTAAACCTGTTAATTTATCAGTGAGGGGGAAAACAACCTTCTTTGTGATTTTAACTTGTCTTCATGCTAAATTCCTTCCAGACTGTGGTTAGAACTTAACTGCAGAATTTTTGCCCAACAATATAAAGATTTTCTATAAAACGATGGAAAGTTGCCCATTCTGGAAAAAATCTAAAGTACAAAGGATAAAGCATTTCTCAAGATAGAATTTCATTTCCGGTGTTTTTGCATGTAATTTTGAATTTTATTTTATATTTTATTTTGAGACAGAGTCTTCCTCTGTCACCCAGGCTGGAGTACAGTGGCAGGATCAAAGCTCATAGCAGCTTCGAAATCCCGGGCTCCAGAAATCTTCCCATTTTAGCCTCCCAAGTAAATAGGACTGTAGGTACAATCATCTTGCCTAGCTAAATTTTTTATTTGCATATTTTAAGTTTCATGGAGACGGGGTCTTGCTATGTTGACCAGGCTGGTTTTGAACTCCTGGCCTCAAGTAATCCACTCACCTTACCTCCCAAAGCACTGGGATTCCAGGCATGAGCCACCATGCTGGCCAGCATGTAATTTTTAATACTGAGTCCAGGATAAATTTTCTCTTGCACTTACTGGGATATGTGTAGATACATTGTTAATCTTTGGAATCCTACTGTAATGAAATGTGTTTCATTAGTGCTTAAACTAAGATGTGTTCATTTGAGAGTTTATAAAAGGAGGTTTAAGCCTAGTGCATTTTCAAAGTTGCTTTTTTTCAGTTTAAAAAAATTTTTTGATCTCTTGGCAAAAGGATAAAGTCTATAGACCATGTAAAGAACTGCATTCAGTTTTTAAATAATTAGGTTTTGAAGATTTATTCTACTGTGTCTTTGACGAGTAAGAACATGTCTAGGGGTTTTAGGAGGATAGGTTTAAACAGGTTTACAATATTTCCTTATAAGAGCTAAATTATGTATAAAATAAGAATTAACTTAAAACATTTTTACTTTGAATTTCTCCAGAATTTTCTAGGGCCAACTAAGCTTATTCTCTTTAAACAGAAATGTAGGACCATTAGTAACTAAAAACCTTAATATGTTTTGGAGAATGATTACTTGGACTCATTATTTGTGGTGTATATGCTTTTGCATGTGTTTAAATTATGTTATGCCTGTATTTTGATCAGGCATTAAATAATTGAAACACTCATGTTAAATAATTGTACAATTGTCTGATTTAGAAGGCTGGAAAGCAGCAGCAAACCTGTTTCCAGAGACATTTCAATCTACAGGCCAGGTTCAGGCTAAACTATATTGTAGGACCCTCCTTCTTTCTACAGTGAGGTATAGAAGCAGCATAGGCCTGGGATGGAGACAGGCCTAGTACTAATCTAAGCCTCTTGTTTATGAGATATTTTACTTTATGTAAGTTATTTGAGCCCCCGAGCTTTAAGAATTAGATGCTTTCTAAATGTCAGGCACTATAGTAGTAATAAGCACACACCTTTCCTTTCCTTAGGATGGTTAAAGGTAGACACATGGGCACAATTTCAATATATTCTCAAGTTCCAAGAAGCATACTCAAAGTGCCATGGAATAGGAACACTCTGCCTAGCAGCTCACTCCTGTCAGCCACACATTTGTCTGATACAACTACATGCTAGGACCTGGATACCAGTGTGAACAACCCCTCTATTGTCTTATAACCTAAATAACAAACTAGAAAGTCTGGGGCCTGTCTTATAGGGTTTGTAAGGGTGAAAAGAGCTTTCTTTCCCTTTCTTGTCATCTTCATTCTGTTCACTCATGCTCTCTCCAGATTCCCAGTCTCCCATTTGCCTAAGCGGGCAATGAGGTAGTTGTTTCTCTTGGTTAACAGTTCTATATAATGAATCCCTTTACAGATGAGTGACTGAATACTTCTCCCTAAGAATAGTTGCATTATTACCAAAGACTTTTGGTGGCACCAAGACCATAGTACATGTGTCTCCATTTGGCAGCGTTTCAGCCATTGAGTAGTCCTCCACAGATAGCTGGAGTGTCTCTCCCACATCCCGCTATCGTGGTGCTTGGCTGCTATTCAGATGCCTGTGATGAGTGATGGAGTCCCTGGGGCTTCCTGGAGAGAATACCAAATGGTAATCTTGCACCACCTTGATTGTGAATGTATTTGGTCCGTGGACTTTCCATGCTCAAACCTAAACCAAAGACCCTGGCCTAAACCAGAGCAACTGCTTTGTTACAGGTGAAAGTCCTTGTTATTACTTTGGTAGTTAATCATCTTCCCCTGGGCCTTAACCTCCAGGTCATTCTCTGGAGAAGAAATTTAGGACCTGTGATATTATCCTACTTAAGAACTTTTCAGATATGATCTTTTAATTGTAAAAGATGTATATTGTATAATTTGTGTGATATATAATATATCATATAATTATGTAATTATAAAAAATGTAATCACTTGTATATAGTTCTTAGTTCCTCAGGCAAATCAAGTAAATAGTAGTTGCATGGGTAAATATAAAATACTCAGATACTCCTTATAGTAATATAAGAACTATCATTCAGGCAGGAGAACACAAAAGATCAATGTATGAACCATTCCTATATATTTTTTCCTTTTGAAGCACAGGTAGGAGCAAGTCATTTCCCTTCTCCACAAAGCTCGATGTCTTCTTACTGCACTCAGAATAGCCTGGTTCATAGGCCTCTGTGAGCTGCGTTTCTTCCCCTTTTCATCCAAAGTGTTTTTAAATCCCTTTAGATACTCTTTGCTCCAGCTTGCCTGGGCTATTAACTGTTCTCCCGAAGACCGTACTTTATGTCTGCAGGCCTTTGCTCATACTGTTTGGTCAGCAGGGAATACATTTTACTCCTTATTCGTTTATAAAATCCTACCGATCCTCCAAGGCTGAGCTCAAATGCCTCCTCTTTCATGAAGCCTTCTATATCCCTACTAATCAGAATCAATTATATATCTCTCTGTTCCTCCTTGTCAGCCTATTGTGTGTGTACGTTTATTGCCTGTATAGGCTTTTCTCATTTCTGCTTGTATCTAGTTAATTCACTCATCTATCCATACATTCATTCAACGATTATTTCTTGAAAGCTTTATCCTTTGTACTTTGCAAGAAGATGGGAATGTAATGGGAAGCAGAAAATGGATGCTTCCTGTGCTCTGGGAGCTTACAGTCTTCTGGCAGAGATGGGTGATGGGGTAATAAGGTGATAAGCACCAAACCCACAAAGCTAAAACTGCAGCTGTGGGAAGAGCAGGGAAGACAGATTTATGGTCTCTGTCTTTAGACTGTAAACTCTTCGATGCCAGTGAGAGGCTCTTGCTTGGTTAAGAAGGCAGTAGTATAAAACAACTGTGAAATGCCCTGTGTCGTGAGTTTGTGTCTCCCCAAATATATGAGGAAGTCCTAATACCCAGTACCTGTGAATATGACTTTATTTGGAAATAGGGTTTCTGCAGATGTAATGAAGTTAAGATGGGATCATACTTGATTAGAGTAAGTCCTAGTCCAGTTTGGCTGGTGTTCAGTAAGGAGAGGAGAAAAGACAGACACAGACCCAGTGGGGAATGCCATGTGAAGATGGGAGCAGAGATGGGAGCGATGAGTTCGTAAGCCAGGGAATGTCGAGAAATGTTGGTAACCACAAGAAGTTAGGAAGGAGGCATGGAACTGTTTCTTCTTCAGAACTTTCAGAAACAACCAACTCCCAGTGATACCTTGACACCTGGATTTCAGACTTCTCCCTTCCAGAACTGTGAGAGAATGCATTTCTGTTATTTTAGGTCACCCAGTTTGTGGTAGTTTATTATGGCAGCTCCAGGCAACTAATACACTCTTCTGGAGGGAAGTTCATGAGAACTAATTTAATGCACAACACCATGGTGCACTAATGTGTGGGTCAATGAATGAATTTGGATGAAAGAGTGAATAGAGTATTGTGTTTGCTCTCTTCAGTGGTAAGAAATCAGGGTGAGCTCAGGATATTTGTTCCGTTTCAGTTGTCTGTTAACAGGAAAAAATGTGGATTCACAGTTCGCGTCATCATCAGTTGAGAAGGCTGGCTGAATAATGGCCCATGTGGTTGTCTTTAGAAATAAAGCTGTGTTTTTGTCACTGTGGCCAAGGGGGTATAAATATGCTAGTCACTAAATATTAAAATGGTAGCAACTCTTCCCTTTCTGCTTTCAAAGCAGAATCTTAGTCCTCACATCTCCTACCCCTGCTTCCTCAGGCAATTCGTGTTTGGCCCTCTGGTTGAAAGGCTCAATTCAGGGTAAAGCAGGAGTTATGGTTTGTGGTCGTTGTTACCAATGATTTTTAGATTTTATGTTGCATTTTATATTTTTAGAACATTTTACAGTTGAGTTCCCTAGCACTCAAGAATTTGTGATATTAAAATGTTTTTTGTTTGCAAAGGACTAAGATGTTTAGTGATAATTGAAAGCTACACTAATCAGATATTCATGAGTACGGGGTATGGCCTGACCTCCTGTCTGCCTCCTGAATCCTTCTCCTCATTCTAGATTCAGGACAGTGCCACCTCTATAAAGCCTCTGTGATCCCCTCAAGCCTCACAACTCTCTATTGTTTTATTGTGTTTTATTATTTATTTATTGTTTATGTGGGTTTTCCCTAGTAGATTATGAGGTTTTGGAAAACGGGTAACCACACTCACCCACCAGGCATGCAGGAACTATCTCTTGAATGAACAAGTGAATTAATGGGTGAATGAAATTCCTAGAACTGACTTAGGCCAGGAATTCCTCATCTTTTAGCAGCCACTTCCCATTTTATACGTCCAAGATCAAGTCTATGAAACTACAGTGAGTCCCTAGACAAATTACAGAGAGGCAGGAATGGGATAGCAACACCAGCTTGGAGAACTTCTGGATCAGCCATAGGCTCCACATGGATCTCCTGGTCTTGCTGTCATGGAGGATTGAGTCATATTTTCAAGGCTGTCCTCTTGAGACCACTGCTCAGAGGTGCCGGTCAAAGGTCTCAGGGTCATAGGCAGAGGGGGCAGGCCAGATTGGCCACTGTGGCTCTGAGTATAGAGGGATAAGGCTAAAGTAGAGGTTCTTATAATCCAGAAATCTCAGATACTGTAAGTCTTCAACTGCACTAAGAGATGTGGTTGTAAAGGGACTCCAGCAACAGAAAGCATAGCCATCCTCACCTCTTAAAAATGAGCTTCGTTTTGCTTATGTTTTTTTTTTTACTTTTCATCTATATATCTGCATGTTTATGAACATCCTATAATATGGCACCAAGCATTAAACATTTATGGCGCAACTGAAATATTCAGGATAGAATGTTTAAATTAGCACTGGTCTCCGCATTCCTTCCTGCCTGTGTGTTTCTCTGTTTTGTACCCTAGCCCATTCCGGCAACTACTATAGAGCCTCACACTTACCAGATGATGTCACTCATAGCATGCCCAGATGAAAGCTCGTTCTCAAGGCACTCAGATCATAGCACAAAACAAAGAGGAAAGATGTGTCTTTAAGTCGTTCATTTAGCACAATAGCTTCATTTTCAGAGGGCACTTCTATCCATGTTTATTCTCAAGATCGAGGGACTCAGAGTGCGGCTCTCGTGGGGACAGATTGGCTCTTCTTGTGTGTTTTCTCCCTTGCTGTTTAGATGTAAGGACCCCTTTTCTCCCACCTCAACATGGTTACATGTTTGTTATTTCACAATACTTTAACTTTTTAAAACATCATAAGTGAACCTTCACACTGTTACAATTATTTAATTGTAAGTGAATTTCTTATTAGAATTATTTTTACCTTCAAGACTGGTCTTTTATGTAACAACTGTCTAATGACAAAAGGGGTAATTGTATACTTTGCTACCTAGGAATGATAGGAAAGCAGAGTAAGCTGTTTCTGGGGTTCTCTCTGCCACTCATTCTGTGATGAGTCCTCCGTCACATCACCTGACCCCTGACATCCACAACGTTCCTAATCTTTAATATGAGCAGGTTGAAGTTGAGGATCCCTAATTTCCCTTCCAGATCCACTGTTCTGTGATTCTAGCTATTAAAAACAAACAAACAAAAAAAAACAAAACAAAACAAAAAAAAAACACTAAACGTTGGTAGAGAGTATCACAAAACATAACAAAGATAGGTTTTTAAAAATCAGTTCAAGCTGCAGTCCTTACAGGCAATATTCCAGGTTTTGAGTTTATAAACTACCTGCTGGTAAAGTCTCTTCGGTAGTTTCTACGCATTTGCATTCTTCCTTCATTTTCAAAACACTGTCTCGGTGATTGCAAAGCGATTCCCCTGATCTATAATCTCTTATTCAGTGTAGCACGCTGGGAGGATGCGAGATCCACATGGAGAAGTTAAGCACACACAGATCTGCAAGGTCAGAAGTACATTAAATGGCATGCTGTGGTCCAAGACTTTCATCTTTAAGCATCAGTAATTGCCATGAATACTCAAGGAGGTGCCCTGTGTGAGAGCTGCTGGATTTGAGCCATAAGCCATAGTTCAAGAATATGAATCTTGTGAAAGCCAAAGTATTAGTGTTGTCAGAGACACACAGGTAAGGCAATGAATGAACAAACTGGACATCGTGACATTCCGGCTGAAAAAAGAGCAATGGATTAAGTTTCAGCACCACAGATGAAGGAAACCGGTAAATTTACTGGATGTATTTTAGAAACTTGAAAATTGATGAAACAGGAAAGAGATCCCACTGAAAAGAAAACTTTTGGCACAAACAATTGAAAGTACTCAGTGAAATAGATCTTCTGACCTACTGGATACCCACCAAGAACACGGCAATTTGGGCACATCCAAAGTGGTTTGTGTGGGTAGTCGTTAAAACCTGAGTATTACTTCAACTATCTGAGACCTAACAGAGGGCAGTTGTTCTAAATAGTCAGGCTACCACTCTCTAGTTACAACTGTTTTTTTTTTAAGTTTGAAAATGGGAATATTTAAAATAATATACTACATGTAGTTACATAGAACTATTTTCATGTAAAATAATATTTTCTGATAATTTTGGAAGAATTAGAAAAACACAGAAAGAGCTCACAATGGATGATCTCACTATCCAGAGATAACTTTTATTAATCTTTGGATGCATTTCCTTCCAGCCCCCCCATATTTTAAACTTTTATATATTCGTTTGTGGGCATATTTTTAAAATCAGATATGCCAGTCTAGGTCTTTTTTTTTTTTAATCTGGAGCTGCCGTTAGGGACAGCTGAGGAAGCGCAGAGCAATGCCACAAATGTCTCCCCTCTCTTTTTTTCTCCACAGCCCAGATGGCTAAGATTTGTGATGGGTGGGCAGGCGCATCCCCCCAGCCCCGAAGTCACATGTACTCTTGGTGACTTTGGTACTTCCTGACCTTGCATGTATGTTCGCTGCTGAAATCCTTCCCACTCTTGCCAATGCAGCTATAAAAATCTCGGTGGCTGAGTTTTTGCTTATCTGAATTACAGTAAAGTTGATGATGAAAGAGATTGAGTTTATAAACTACCTGCTGGTAAAATCTCTTCGGTAGTTTCTACACATTTGCATTCTTCCTTCATTTTCAAAACACTGTCTCGGTGATTGCAAAGCGATTCCCCTGATATATAATCTCTTATTCGGTGTAGCACGCTGGGAGGATGCGAGATCCACATGGAGAAGTTAAGCACACACAGATCTGCAAGGTCATCATTAATCCATATTAATGATGGATTTTGTTCTCTGAATTCCTTTGTAAAGAAAGGATGTGATTTGTTCTATTGTTCCACTAACATAACTTGTTAAAATAATGGGAAAGCCAGGAAAAAAAGTGTTTGGAGAATGATGGTGAATACTTTTGGGTTAGATGGGTTCAGGTGACATGCTTGTTTTCAGGGAAGGTTCTTGATACTAAGAGATTACTTCCAGGTGCCAGCCAAATGTAGAAAAATCAGCGTGTGCTCTGGAATCAGACAAACCCAGATCTGAATTCTGGTTTTCCTTCTCTCCTTTGTGTCATATTGAATAAGTTACTTAATTTCCATGAGCATCAGTTTCCTCATCTATGTACTACAAGTGGTGGATGCATACTTCTCAAATGTTTAGGGAGCTTAAATGGAAATATACTTGGAGTTCCTAGCACACCGTAGGTGCTTACTCGTGAGCTTGTTCCTTCTGCATTTCCCAGCTGTTTCTGGAAAGCGTGCTGTCATCAGCAAGTCAGTGAATAATGATAATGGTATGCTAATATTTACCCAGACAAATACTTTGCACGAAACTATTCCTATAATATTCATCAGTGAAAAAGGTTCTCGTGTATTACGAGTTGAATTTTCTTTCCCGTCTATTAACAAGCTTTGAATGAGAAAGGTACTGAATTGAATTTTTCTTTTTTCTCTCTCTCTGCTCTACTGTGGGGAGATGCTTTTTATATTTGCAAATAAAGCTCACAATATATCTTTTTATTACATTCTCACAGTCCCACCAGAGTTTTAATGAGTGGGAGTGGTGAGTAGAGATTGCAATTCGGGGGTCACTTGTGTTTGAGCTGACAAGATACACACATTTGGGGAAACAGAACATGATCTGAATTAACTGGGAAGCACATGTTTCATAAGTGCTTGATACATTCCTGATACATTCCTGAAAGAAAATTACAAAGTAAATATTTTTGCTTGTTGCAACATTCTGAAAGAGTGGTGCTATCAAGCTTTTTTTTTTTTTTTTTTTTAAACCCTTGCCCCTTATCAACCCATTATAAGGTGAGGGAACTAAGTGACTTTGTATTATAATGCTTGGAAAAGGAAAAGCTTTATTTAACCTACCCAAATATGGAATGTGTAACAAGAGATTGCCCCTTAACCATTGTGTAGATGGGAAAAGAATTGGAAATTTTCATACAAAAAGTAAAAGAAAATTGAGGGGCGGGAAATAAATGAACCCAAAGTCTTATTTTCTTTTCTCTGTTAACGTTCAGGAAGGCCAAAATGAGATTTAATGTACTGTATGAAGTATATTGTAGCTTTGCTCTTTTGTTCATTTGCTTACCCTCTTATCTCTTTTAAATTTTAATTTCTAAATCTATAGTTCCTCATTCATTAATTGATTTGATCATCAAACATCTTTTCTGTACTAGTTTTAGGAGAAAGAAAAATTTCTCCTAAAATTGTAAATTTTGATTTACAATTGTGACTGAAAATCTTACAATCTTGGTGGGTTACAATCCTGTGAACAAAAATGATGATGGCTCAGCAGTTCTGTAAGAGGCTGCATTAGACCCAATATGAGCCCAGTCCCACTGTCTGTGGAGGGAGAAGATGCCGTCCAGACAAGTCCATAGCTTCAACTGTGAGTCATGGTTTGCCAGGCAGAGAGCTATGGGAGGTATTACCAAAGAGGCGGTAGCATGTGTCTTTTATGATGGATCACTTCAATTTTTTTAAAAACTAGATTTCATAAATAATAATGAAAAATAAGTAAAGAAGTAAAGATGATAACTAACACGGGAAGAAGTTAAGCAATAGGCAAGGAAGTGTGTGATTAAGAGCTCCAGTGAGTGGCTGTGATGATGGGATTTCAGAAAAAGGATTTCTTTGCAAAAGCAGAGAGGAAGAATAGCAGATGGTGAATGAGATAAAGGTTTTCTCGCCAAGAGGAGAACTGGGAAACAAAAATCCAGAGAAAGGAAAAGGTCGGGCTACTGGTAAAAGCTGGACTTGAAGAAAAATAGTTTAAGGATGTTTAAGTGTTTTAGTTTTTAGACACCCAGCTGCTTGTGTGACACCACATTGCAAAGTTATTATTTAGTAATATTTTCAATGAAAGTTCTCTCTTCATAAAACCCCCACCCTTTACAAACTATTAGTCTTAGAAACCCTTTACATTCTTAAAAGTTACCAAGGACTTCAAGAAGCTTTTGTTTATGTGAGTTGTATCTACCAATGTTTATTGTAAGATCAGTAAGTGGGAGTTTATTAAATGTAATGAAGCATTTTTTTAAACTTTGATTTCTGTTTCAGGGGTGCATGTGCAAGTTTGCTCTATAGACAAATTGTATGCTTCAGGGGTTTGATGTACATATTATTTGTTCACCCAGATGGTAAGCATAGTATATGATAGATAGTTGTTTGATCCTCACCCTCCTCCCGTGCTCCACTTTCCAGTAGGCCCTGGTGTCTGTTGTGCCCTTCTTTGTGTCCAGGTGTACTCAATGTTTAGCTCTCACTTATTAAGTGAGAACATACAGTATTTGGCTTTCTTTTCCTGTGTTATTTTACTTAGGATGATGGCCTTCAGCTCCATCCATGTTGCTGCAAAAGACATGGTCTCATTCTTTTTCATGACTGCATAGTATTCCATGGTGTATATGTACCACGTTTTTTTCCAGTCTACCAATGATGGGCATTTAGGTTGATTCCATGTTTCTGTTCTCGTGAATAGTGATACAATGATCATAACATGTGTATGTGTATTTATGGTAGAATGATTTATATTCCTTTGGGTATATATGCAGTAATGGGATTGCTGGGTCAAAATGGAGTTCTGTTTTTAAGTGCTTTGAGAAATCACCGAACTGCTTTCCATAGTGGCAAAACTAATTTACATTCCCACCAGTAGTGTATAAGCATTCCCTTTTCTTTACAGCCTTGTCAGCATCTGTTGTTTTTTGACTTTTTAATAATAACCGTTCTAACTGGTGTGAGTGAGATGGTATTTCATTCTGGTTTTGGTTTGCATTTCTCTAATGATTAGTGATGTTGAACATTTTTTCATATGCTTGTTGGATGCATGTATGTCTTCTTTTGAAAATTGTTCATGTCTATTGCCCACTTTTAAGTGGGGTCGTTTTTTTGCTTGTTCACTTAAGCTCCCTGTGGATTCTGGATATTAGGCCTTTGTCAGATGCATAGTTTGCAAATATTTTGTCACATTCCATAGGTTGTCTGTTTGCTTTCTTGAAAGTTTCTTTTGCTGTGCAGAAGCTTTTTGGTTAATTAGGCCCTATTTGTCAATTTTTGGTTTTGTTTGAATTGCTTTTGGCATCTTTGTCATAAAATCTTTGCCAGGGCCTATGTCTAGAATGGTATTTCCTAGGTTTTCTTCAAGGATTTTTATAGTTTTAGATTTTATATTGAAGTTTTTGAGTTGATTTTCATGTGTGGTGTAAGGAAGGGGTACAGGATGGCTAACCAGTTATCCCAGCATCATTTATTGAATAGGGAATCCTTTCGCCATTGCTTGTTTTTGTTAACTTTGTCAAAGATCAGATGGTTGTAGGCATGTGGCTTTATTTCTGGGTTCTCTGTTCTGTTCCATTCATCTATGTGTCTGTTTTTGTACTAGTACCATGCTGTTTTGGTTACTATAGCACTGTAGTATAGTTTGAAGTGTGGTAATGTGATGCTTCTTGCTTTCTTCTTTTTGCCTAGTAGGATTATTTTCACTACTCAGGCTCTTTTTTGGTTCCATATGAATTTTATAATACTTTTTCTAATTCTGTGAATAATGTCATTGGTAGTTCAATAGGAATAGTATTTAATCTGTAAATTGCTTTGGGTAGGATGGCCAATTTAGCAATATTGATTCTTCCAATGATAGATTTTTAAAGTACAAGAATATGTAAACATTTCATTAGCTGCAGGGTGATAGTGTCATCTCGTGGCATGTAGCCTCTGGAAAAATTTCACTTTTCTATTGTGAAGGATGAGACTGAAAAAGGCTTATGACATTATAGTATTAATATAAAGATGTCTTGACCTCTGATGTCATGTACCCCTGAAAGGGTCTCAGAGATCCTCAGAGGTCCCCAAACCACTTTGAGAACCATCCCAAACTATTGACAGGAGAGCTGTTTATACTCAAGATTTGGGATGATTGTGCTGATTCTTCCATTTAGTCAACTGTCAGTTCTTTTTCCAGGATAAATAGCTTATATGCAGTTTTGAAAATGAAGGCTCAATTTTGCAAATCACTTGTGGTCTGGAATCGCTACTAGTAGTGGTAAAAAAGTAAGAAAACTCAAAACAGCGAAAAACAAACTTCAGCAGTTTCTAATCTTTCAGTAACTATTTTGCACAGATTAGGTTAGACTTCTAACTCAAATGAGTGAAGAGAAGGCATATTAATCATATATCACAAGGAACTTCGTGACCCCTTAGAGTAAGTGAACATGGAATGTGTGTGCAGTTTCTAAACATGGAAATATGTAAGAAGAGGCCTTCCCTTAAAGTCCTGGTTGACATGGATAAGGCTGCATCCTGGGTTTGAATTTGATGATCCTGAGCCTGGCATGACTTTCAGCTTTTGAGATTCTGCCCAGAGTGATAACACAGAATGGCAATTTTTGCCATAACCAGCCTATTTTTACTACTTTCTCACCTCACCACCACCCATAGCATTTGATAGAAAAGAAATAAATAGAAAATAGGTTTTGGACATGTATGTGAAGGATGGTTTGGTATTAGGGCTGAGTGTTTTTAGACTAGCTACTCTTTTACTATCAAGCTCTGGCTGTGGCCATGAATATCTTGGTCTAAATCTTTTTTCTGAAGATGCCCAGTAGACGAGCCTCCCGAAAACATGAAGCATGCTGTTGACTTTGTTCCCGGGGCTTGTGTCTGCCAAGTCTGACTAGTCAGTTCCCATCGCTGCTGGCTGAGGTTTTCCCATCACCACGGCAGCAGAACACACTTGCTTTCTCCCTTTAGATGGTTTGTTATTTCAAGAAAAGCCAAGCATGGAATCGCTGGGAATCATTGCTGCTTCTGACCACCGAGAACACATTTCCCCTACTGGTTGTTTTTCTTTCCAGCTTCCTGGGGCTTTAGTGGTATTTACATTTAGGCCCTGTCATTTCGCTCTTTCATGAAAACCCATTTGAATGAGGCACTTGGAATCCAAATATAATTTTTTTGTTGTTGTTCAAAAAGAATCCAAACATTTAACAGTCTAATCATTGGTCACTGAAATGGAAAGATTAAAAAATTTTATTTGCTTAGTTTTCTTCTTTAAATTTGGTAAAAGTCATTTTCTGTGCCCTGAGAAGCACAGCTGGCATCTATAACCTGCCTTCCTACTTTATAAAATGTAACTTTGTACTCCCCACTTTCAGATCTGTGATGCAAAGTTGGTGAAAGAGTCCTGAATGAATATCCATATGAAATATTTTCTTTTTTTTAAATTTAAATGTTAACTTTTACTTCAGCTTCAGGGGTACATGTACAGGTTTGTTATATAGGTAAACTCATGGCTTGGGGATTTGTGTACAGATTGTTTAATCACTTGAGTACTGAGCATAGTACCTGACAGATTTTTTTTTCTGAACTTCTCCCTCCTCCCACACTCCTCCCTCAAAAGTAGGCCCTAGTGTTTGTTGTTCCCCTCTTTCCATCTATGTGTTCTCATTATTTAGCTCCCACTTATAAGTGACAACATGTGGTGTTTTGTTTTCTGTTCCTGTGTTAGTTTCCTAAGGATAATGGGCTCCAGTTCCTTCCATCTTCCTGCCAAGGACATGATCTAGTTCTTTTTTATGGCTGCATAGTATTCCATGGTATATATGTACCACATTTTATTTATCCATTCTATCATTGATGGGCAATTAGATTGATTTCATGTCTGTGCTATTGTGAATACTGCTGCAACGAACATATGCATGCATGTGTCTTTATGGTAGAATAATTTATATTCGTTTGGATATATACCCAGTAGTGGGATTGCTGGGTCGAAATGGTAGTTCTATTTTAGGTTCTTTGAGTAATCTCCACATTGCTTTCCACAATGGCTGAACTAATTTACATTCACACCAGCAGTGTGTAAGTGTTCCCTTTTCTATGCAACCTCACCAGCATCTGTTATTTTTTGACTTTTTAATAGTAGCCATTCTGACTGGTGTGAGATTATATCTCATTGTAGTTTTGATTTGCATTTCTCTAATTGTTAGTGGTATTGGGCATTTTTTCATATATTTGTTGGCCACATGTATGTCTTCTTTTGAAAAGTGCCTGTTCATGTCCTTTGCCCACTTTTTAATGGGATTGTTTGTGTTTTGCTTGTGCATTTGTTTAAGTTCCTTGTGGATTCTGGATATTAGACTTCGTTAGAGGTATAGTTTGGAAATATTTTCTCCCATTCTGTAGGTTTTCTGTTCACTCTGTTGATAGTTTCTTTTGCTGTGCAGAAGCTCTTTAATTTAATTAGGTCCCTTTGTCAAGTTTTGCTTTTGTTGCAGTTGCTTTTGGCCCAGATGAGATATTTTGTTTAATGGGTAAAGAATGTTTCAGGTCTTCAGATGTTCCTGCACTCATTGTAGGCTTTTCTTCATGGTCTGGTTGAAGAAAAAGAAAGAAACAAATAATATGTGCTATGTACTGGCCACATGAAAGTCAGGTTATACTTTAGCTCTCTAAGTTACTAGTGCTGTTAATCTAGTGTTTGTTAGCACTGTTTTCAAGCACCTTTCTCACTTAAAGCTTGTCTGTGGCCTCATTTTCCCCCCATCACCATGGCTCCTCCTCTGCTTTCCTTGTGGGGCTTTCACATTCTTGGCACCTGCTGACCTAGCAGCAGGCATTTTTCTACCACTCGTCAACTCTCATCTGACTGGGGCCACCTCGTTTCCCTGCAGACATCCATGTGTACTCTTTTTGTCTCTTTACATAATTCCTCTCACCTCTGTTCTGTCAGAGATTCCTCCCACCCCCACCTCCTCTCATGGTTCAACTCAGGTCACCCTTCCTCCCCAGGGCCTTCTTCAATGGAAGTGAATCCATGTTGGCTGGCTGCTTCTTCAGCGCCTCTGCACATATCCAGTCTACACTATAAAGGTGTTCCTTGCCTCAGACTATCTCACCTGACTCACAGTCATAATACAGGTCCTGGTGTTGCCTTCCTCTGAGGACAGGACCATAGGCTAGCAATGATGTTTTTCTTAACACCACCAGAAAACAGGTGGAGTCAGGGGGCCATGTATAGAGTGTTTACTCATACATAGTAGCTTTTGAAGAGTTGGTCCTAGAAGAATAGTGAAATAACATGTTTGACGGATCGGAGATGCAAAGGAAAAAAGTGTGAATTGAACCTTTGGATGCTTAGTTCTAAGCTTTTTATGTGAAGGCTATGCCATAAAATGTCCCAAATTCTTGATGAAAGGGCGAGCATTTAGTAATATAATTGGAATATTTTGAAGTGTTACATATTCTATATGTATATGTTTACATGTAGAATAATTTTATGTATTTAGTGAAACAAGGATGTGTGATGGGCTGTCGAAAAATATTTTTTACTTATGTTAATCAGTTCTACATCAGGGTCAGATACTTTGATACCTGAAATATGTGTTTCAAAATTTCAAATAAAATTTATGATATGAAGATATCATAGATTATTAATTCAAATCACGCTAATGTCATGTATTAGACCATTTAGAGTCTGGAATTTGGGGGATGGAAATGGAAGATTCAGATTCTTAAGTGTAGAAAGAGGGAGGGCCGACTGTCTCCAACTTCAATTTATTTTTCCTGGTAGTAACTGTCTATTTGCTTTACACTATAATTGAACAATAAAAGATAAGGGAATAGTTGTTTTGATTCTGTTTAACTTTAGGAGGAATATTATTTTTTAGGTGTGTGATAAACAAAAACTTTATTTTGCTTGACTTTATAAATGTTGGGTAAGTTGGTGTTAGCTTCACCGCCTTTGTTATAAGGAATTTTGTTATTATATAATGTCATTACTAGACAACCTATAAAGAAAAATAAGCACATTGTAGTCTGAATCTGATTTTGCATTGCGTAGACACAGCTGGAAGGGCTGATTGTTTATGACAAGGAAACCAGATTATCTGAGCAAGAGAGACTTGGGCTGGATGTGGAGCAGATGGTGGAGAGATGGAGACACTCTAATGGAAATAGCTCCATGTTTCCTGCAGGTGCAAAGGGCTTTATAAAAGGGCAATGAGAGAGGGTAGAAGGTTAGACCTTGAGTTCTCATTCCTTTATAGACATTTAACACCTTCTGATTTTTCTCTTTAGATACCAAAACATTATTTACAAAGAATTAATGACTTTCCTTTAAAACATGTATGAATTCATTCATATGGACTTCTGCCAGAATTTAAGGCCTATGCTCTTGACTCTTCAGCAAAGAATTCATAATTCAAAGGAAAATTTTAAAGTCTAATGTTCAGGTTCCCATTGGAGCCAAGATTTGGTTATGGCCATGTGCAAGGATACAGGTACACTTACCCACACTGACCCAAAGCTGCACTGACATTACCCCTGAAGTTGATTACTGAGCACTTCATAAAACTTCAGTTGTAGATTTTGTGCTATTTTTCTTTGATCTATATAACTATAGATCAAAGAAAACAAGTTAGAAGTTGTCCACTTTCTGAAGCATATGTATTCTAAGTCTGTGGATATACTAAAACAGACGAATCTCTTTGAATGTGGCAATTGAAGTGTCTGGATCCATTCCAAACTAGGAATGCACCTCCTGAACTGTCCTGTCATTGAGATGAGGCCTGACTCCTGTCAGAGACAGGCTTGTGAGGCCAAGAACACAGGCTTCATCCAAGTGGCCCCTTAGCATTGCCGTTTTCCATGACCCACAACTGTAACCCAAGCTCGGTCAGCAGCTGTTTTTCACCCCCGCTCCCCTCCACCCCTTTTAAAATAGAACATTTCAAATGAAGCAGAAGAATTGTGAGAGTAATACAATGTACACTGGTAGGCTTTTCATCTAAATTTGCCAATGTGAACATTTCGCCATTTTATTGCTTTGTGTCTTGTCCCATGTGTATGTATATGTATGTGCATGTGTATACTCACATCTTTTCCCCTGCACCATTTGAAAGTAAGTGGCAGACGTCATGCTATTTCACCCAAATGTACTTCAGCACTATCATTTTAGAACAAGAACATGTCACAAAACCATTAAATACCAAGGAATTTGACACCAGTACAATACAATATGCCATTTAAACACAGTCCCTATTAAGATTTCCCCATTAGTTCAAATGATTATCTGTATAGTTGCTTCCTTTGATCCTGCATCATGCATTGCCTTTAGTTGTTCTGTCTCTCTTTAGTCTTCTTCAGTGAAGAATAGTTCCCTACATTTATGTCTCATCTAATAATGCAGTGAGGTGTTGAAAAGTCCAGGCTAAGGCTGGGCACGGTGGCTCATGCCTATAATCCCAGCACTTTGGGAGGCCGAGGTGGGCAGATCACTTGAGGTCAAGAGTTCGAGACCAGCCTGGTCAATATGGTGAAACCCCATCTCTACTGAAAATACAAAAATTAGCCAGGCATGGTGGTATATACATGTAGTCCCAGCTACTTGGGAGGCTGAGGCAGGAGAATCGCTTGAACCCGGGAGGAGGAGGTTGCAGTGAGCCAAGATTGCACCACTGCACTCCAGTCTGGATGACACAGCTGAGACTCCATCTCAAAAAACAAAAAAGAAAAAAAGTCCAGGCTAGTTGTTTGATACAGTGTTCTACATTCTGTATCTGTCTGCTTGCTTTCTAGTTAGATTCCGGTTAATTACTATTGCCAGAGCACCGTGTAGGCAATGCTTATCCTTCCTGTTGCATCACATCAGGAGCCACATAATGTTTGCCCCTCCCATTCTTGGTGGTACTAAATTTAAATCCCTGGTTACACTGGTACCCATTAGATTTCTCCATTGCAGAGATTTCTCCTTTGCTTTTTTGTAATTAGTAAGTAAGCCATGGGGTGATATTTTGAGGACCCTGTGACTCTCCCGATCCAAACCTTTACCCAAAGTTTTTGACATCCATCCATTGAGAATTCTTTCCTGAATCATTTTTATTTTGATGGTTGCTGAAGACCAGAGCCTTTTAACTGAACGCTAATGGTTACTGCAGGAACCAAGAAAGGATGGAAATGGAACTTCAAGGCGGAAACTGCATCAAGGAACCAATTGAACAGACATGTGTCCTCTTCATCTTTGTACCCTTTCTGTCTAACATCATGCCTGGCACAAAGGAAGGTCTAGAAAAACACTGTGGTTGAGAAAATCATCAAAAGAACAGTACTTGACAATTTCTTTTTCACAAGGTCTGACAATATCTGCGTAGAACATTAGGATAGTTCCCTCGGAATATGATGGATATTTGAATATTTCATCAATATGCACTGTGATTTTTATCAGCATGCAGCATTTCTTCTGTCACCATCATTTATATTGAAAGCACAGATTTTTTTTGCACTCACAATTCTCTGCCCAGAATCATCTTTAAAACAGCATATTTCTAGGTCTTATAAGGAAAGGATGTTCTCCTTTCCAGAAATAATGTCAGATGCATACATTTTTCCCTTTCTCTTTCTGAGAAAATTTCTCCCTTACAACCTTCAGGATATGTCATGATGATTCTCACTCTCAGTAGGATATCTGTAAACTTGCAAGAAGCAAAACCATACTCCTGTTCTTCGTGGCCCCGTAGGGCATGGCCATGCTGTGTGACTGCCAACAGAGAATGCTGCTGTGGTTGTACCATTTTCATAGGTACATAGGTTTGCCAGCCACAGAGTTACTTATAAATGTGCTCATATCTAAAGACTCATCACCCAGGGTGTATTTTTCTGGACCTCACTCCCAAGTCAGAAACATTACCCATCTTAGAGACCTTTAGGTTTACATCTAAAGATGGAACTCCATTTATCTTTGTGAGACTTCTTTCTCACACAATTCCTGATGTTTAGTAGTTGTAAATGCATTTGTGTACCATTCATGTTTATGTCATGTTTGGTGTCATCCTGTGTGTGGGACTAGGGAGGCAAGGAGCTGACGGCATGCTGATCTTGATTTTGCTGTCTGTGTAAGTAACAAAGCTCTGAATTCATTTGGGCTTGCTGTTGCCAATGCTGTTGTAAATGCATTTGTGTACCATTCATGTTTATTAATATTCAGGAAATTTAGTGTTAGCTTTCCTGTTGGTAATTTAATTTGAAAGATATCATTCATCCCTGTGATAGGTGTTTCTGGTTTCCTGGAATGGCAAAAATATAAAATACCATAAATTGTCTCCTTGTATGTTAGGTGTTGACTTTCTCTCACGGGTTCTTCCAAAGCCTGTGACTACCACTCAGCACACTTAAGACTCTGTCAACAAGAGGTGCCACCAAATGTCTTCAGTAGGGCCTGGGTTGTTGGAGCCTCCTCACAACCCAGTTTGTAAACTCGATGCTAGCTTTATTAAAATATGGAGGAAACTGAAGCGGTGGGAAACCTATCTGACTTGTTTTTTTCTCCAACTTCGAATCAGAAAGCTACAGTCCTGGTTGGCCCCATTTTGTTCTTTCAAGCAAAAGAAAGATATCCCGTCAGAAAACCATCTAAGCTGAGGCTGAGCAACAAATAGTTACCATAAAAGTCACCTTTCATTGTGTCAAGTAGTCAAGCAATGCCCAAGCTGCAGCGTGGTCACTGATAGGGCAGTTACCAGGCTGGCTCTCCACTCTTCCATAGATTCGGCTGGCAAGGCAACAGCAAGCCCAAATGAATTCAGAGCTTTGTTACTTACACAGACAGCAAAATCAAGATCAGCATGCCGTCAGCTCCTTGCCTCCCTAGTCCCACACACAGGATGACACCAAACCGGAGAGGCCAGAAGACAGGTGGCATGACAGGTGGTCACTTTGCCCTAGAGGAGCCACCTCTAAATTACAGCCAAGTAGTTTTACTGGCACAGAAGCCTGCAACTGTGCCCTAAGGGGAAGGGGGTTTGCAAGATGGAAAGTCCTGTGCACAACCGAACCAAGGAAAATGGATGGGAAAGGTCTTGTGCAGTCTCCCACAAAATCTGGAGATAGATGAGAAACTGCCTCATGGGAACTCCCCACAAGGCTGCTTGTCTCCCTTCATTTCAGGAGGAATTTCAGGGCATCCCACCAAGACTTGGGTCAGACTGTGGCTAAGCTTTGCCTCGATGGCCTATGAGGGGATGTGCAAGGTCACCACGGTGCCATGATGGAGCCATTCCTTGCATATTGCCCCTCTCATCTATCAGCATGGGAAGAAGTCTGCAGAAATGAAGCATCCAGAGTTTTGTGAAGCGGGTTAGGTGAAAAATTAAGGCTTTTAGAATTTACACATTTTTTTTTCAGGATAGGATAGATGTGCTGCAGGAATAGATAATCCCTTTTCTGGTGGCTTTACACACAGAGGTTTGTATTTTGTTTATTGTACATATCCAGCAAGAGTTGGTAGTAGTATTGTATGCCACACAGTCATTCAGGGACCCAGGCCCATGGCAGCAGTTTTACTATTCTGCAGCCACAACATCTGCAACTCATGTCCCCCTCAGTTCACCATGATAAGAAAGGACACAGCCAGAAGATCATGTGCCAGCTCTTTTACACTTTGACCTAAAAGGGACACAAATCATTTCTGCCCACAAGTTACTGGTCAGAACTATATCACGTGATCTGACATAACTGCAAAGGGCTGGGACATGCGAGGGAACAGATGGAATATTTAATAAGCATCTTTGTTTCTGCCACAGACATGTATTTCCCCAAAGTCAAACTATCAGTCTGGCTAAGTATTTTTACAAGTGAACATTGGCAAAAAGGTTCCATTTGTAAATGCTTAACATTTTACAAAATGCTTTCACTGTAATTGCCGTCAGAAAAAGGTTTGGGGGAAGGGGCATACCTAAGGCTAAGACCATGAATGACAGTGTTCCCGACCTCAGAAACTACAGCTGGTCCATATACAGCACTTAGATAGAAACTAACACACACTTTAGCCTGTATTGATTTTGGTGGGGACTCGAAGGATCATTTTGTACTTGTTCATATTGAATGGAAACCAAGTGGCATTTGGAACACCATCCTAAATCATCAGAGGCACTGTGCTATTCTTGAAGCAGTTTGCATCTACTATTCCAACCCAAGATCTACATTGTAAGGAGCTAAATCCCTTTGCATTGGAGGAAATGAAATGGTGTTAGTATTGCAAGTGCAGATTTTACTCTCCACATAAGTCAAAGTAGAGATTTAATTGCCACTCTTTAGAAGTGCAAAACAAGAGAATGTAATAATTAGAACTGTCATTATATACTTTTTCTTTCTCTGATGTTGATATTAACTGGTTTTAAATATATTTCTAACCTTTACTTTGGTATAATTATTAAATTTTAATGTAAAACTCAAACGAATTTCATTTTTTACACTTAGAATGCTTTAACATCCATGTTAAGTTAGCTGATGAAGATATGTGAAAGAAGTAATAAAATTATATTGAGTTTAATTTTCTCAAAGACACAGAGGAAAACTGTCTCCAAATTTTATATGACCTATCAGTAATAAAAGAGACATCAATATTTTGTTGGGATATAATTAAAACTGGTAATTTGGGGAAAACTTTTAAACAGCCTTTCCCCGATCTGTACAATTTTGACGTTATCACGTGCAGCCCTGACAGGAATTGCCAATAAAGTTAGTTTTATTAATATCACTTGAGGGAAACCAGCAGTTTCTATTGGCACAGTCTGAGCTCCAGCAGGAAGCCATCTCTTTTTCTCAGTGCATTACTTACATGTGAAAGTTGGGGTGGGGGTGCAAAAGAAAATATAGACTGAGCCCAGCATATCACCTTATTTGTCTCCCCTCTCTGTGGGCATGGCATCTGTGTTTTGAAGAGTCAGTGGGGAAGAAAGCAGTTGTGTTAGTGCTGGAAATAGGATGCAGTACATTCCCTCTCTTGTCTTCTCTTCCTTCCGCCCCCAGTCTTTCCCCTTTGGGAAAGGGGAGGTATCGAGAGACTGAGATCTCAGAGCCAACACCGAAAATGACACCAAATTATAGCTGTGTCCAGATACCTAGGATCTTGACTGGCCTTATTATAAGAGGCAAGGACTGCAGTAAAATACACATCAGGGAATCTGATTTCTTGGTAGGTTTAAACAGCTGAAGGTAGAAGGAAAAAAAAATAAGTTCTTCCTGTTATATTAGTAACTTATGAGAACAGCGAAATCTAAAAGAAATTTTTCTGCATAGTTTAAAGTAAAGATAGAATACCCAATATATTTTCTACAATTCATCTCTGATAGAGGAGAAAGTTGTTTTGTGAAGGAAGGTCTTGGGGAATTACTTATGTTCTAATAAAAGTGTCATTTAAGAATTCATTATGGAACATTTCAAACAAACAAGAGAGTGGATAGAATGAACTGACTTGTACTGTACTTATCTTCAATAATTATCAATATTTTGCCCATCTTATTTCAGTAACTCTACCACCACCCCTTTTACTTTTTGATTGAAGCAAGTCCTAAACATCCTGTGAGGTAACTTGCTCCAAATCTCATAATGAAAAGGTGGTGAATCAGGACTGAAACCTTGGCAGTCTGGCTCCAGAACTCACAGTCCATGGAAAGAGGACAAGTCAGCTGTAAAGATCGCTTAAATGTATTTGTTCTTAAAATCAATGTAACTCATAAGCAAGCAGACACTTTCTGGGGAACCTCCACACCAAACTGCCTTTGAATCTCGGGGTTCCGTTTTTTGAAAAGGTGTGTTGGGAAGGGTAGGTTCAGGATTTAGTATCAGGTGCCCTTTTTACTAGAGTAGCATTTTATGGCTGTACTCATGAATCACCAGTTTATTTGCAGGGGCTGCCTCTCTCCAAAACATATTTATAGAAATTAGTATCTACCCAGGCACTTCTGCCAACAGTTGAGGAATTTAAAATAGTGGGGGTCAAGCACAGGTCATGGCTGAGAGAAGACTGGAAGTCCATGGGTTCTACTGTGATCTGACAAAGTATGAGGAGTTGACTCTGTAATTATAGCATTTTAGGAGTAACTAAAGGTTACTAACACTTACTGTTCTTCATTGTTTAAAATACACTGTTTTAGAGTCCATAGAACACAACTTAAATGACTGCTAATACCTCAGTGGCACTGAATCAATCGTTTGAATTCAGTTACATGTACTGAGCCAAAGCCTAGTACTCAACCTTGCATTAGCCCCTCTGTGATCTGTGGACATCAAAGAAAGACCTTGGGAGGGGTATGTCCTGCTTTTAAAGAGCTGGCACTCTCTCTTGGATGAGGAGTGGCCATGGAGGAACAGGCCACATATTCAAGAAGTGGGGTCGGTGGAGTTGCCCACCAGCCAGATGGGGCTACCTCCCTAGTCTGTGGTGGCCGCGTCTTGCTGAGACACACTCAAAACAATACCATGGCCTCCAGGTAGCCACAGTGTAAAATGTTCTTAATTTCCCTGGAGAGAAGGAAGGAAGAACTTTCAATTAACATGAACACTAGCTACTTTTTCAAGTTACCTAATTGAATTGTCAGAAAGCAAAGACTTTGTGGAGAGGGCAAGAGGCGGGATTGGTAAATTGTGATTACAAAGCTGCTGGGAAAGAAAGGGCAGCCGGGGGACAGGAGATGTGACAGCTTGGAGCTGCAGTGGGCACCCCAGATTCCTGTGGTGGAGGTCTACTGAAATGGATAGAGCACTCTGGAGGACTGCCGGTCTGTCTCTCCTTTTCTTGGGCTCTCGAGAGGCCTGACCCTGGGATCTGGAAGGCAGGCAGGAAGGAGAGCTGCTAATATTCTAAGTCATCCTTATAACACAAAGGGAATTTTCTGAGAAATGGTGGCTCCTTCTTTCCCTCTGCTTTGAAGAAACATAACCTACTGCATAGTTCCCCAAACCTTAGGGCAGTCACCCAAACTTTATGCTCATGGAAAACCAAAATACTTTTTCTCCTAGGCCAGACCCATTCCTGGCCTGCTTCACAGTGGAGTGTGGCCATATACTCAGTTTTAACCAGTAATATGTGAACAGAAGGATGTACATCTCTTCTAAGCCTGGCCCATCAAACTGCCCACACTGTCTAATATTCTTTTTTTTTTTCCCTCTCTCTCTCTGTCTTTTCCCTGGCCAGATCTATTCAAATTGATCTTGATATCTCTGTTAAAGAAGGCAGAGACTTTGTCATCCTTAATCCCTGAATGAACACATGGATAACTACCACAAACTAGAAACACCCAGGTAGCATTATTGGCATTTTCATGAGTAAGAAATTCTGTATGTAAGCTACAGAGATTTGGGATGGGGATACATCTGTTATAGCAGTTAGAACTATTTACTACAGTCTTTTCCCCATTCTTATCTGTATATGACTTATACTGTCATTTATTATTATTATTATTATTATTTGAGATGGAGTTTCCTTCTTGTGGCCCAGGCTGGAGTGCAATGGCATGATCCTGGCTCACTGCAACCTCCGCCTCCGCAGTTCAAGTGATTCTCCTGCCTCAGCCTCCTGAGTAATTGGGATTACAGATGCCCAGCTAATTTATGTATTTTTAGTAGAGACGGGGTTTCACCATGTCAGCCAGGCTCGTCTCAAACTCCTGGCTTCAAGAGATCCACCCACCTCGGTTTCCCAACATGCTGGGATTACAGGTGTGAGCCACTGCGACTGGCCTACTATTATTATTATTATTTGGAGACAGAGTCTCTGTCACCCAGGCTGCAGTGCAGTGGCATGATCATAGCTCACTGCAGCCTTGATCTCCTTAGCTCAGGTGATCCTCCTGCCTCAGCCTCCTGAAGTATCTAGGATTACAGACATATGCCATCATGCCTGGCTAGTTTTTTTGTTGTTGTTTTTGTTTTGAGACAGAGTCTCTCTCTGCTGCCCAGGCTGGAGTGCAGTGGCACCATCTTGGCTCACTGCAACCTCTACCTCCCTGGTTCAAGCAATTCCCCTGCCTCAGCCTCCTGAGTAGCTGGGATTACAGGTGCTTGCCACCACACCCAGCTAATTTTTTTTTTTTTTTTTTGTATTTTTAGTAGAGACAGGGTTTCACCATGTTGGCCAGACTGGTCTCGAACTTCTGACCTCAGGCAATCCACCTGCCTCAGCCTTCCAAAGTGCTGGCATTACAGGCGTGAGCCACTGCGCTCAGCCAGCTAGTTTTTATATTTTTTATTTTTTGTAGAGATGAGCTCTTTCTGTGTTGCTCAGGCTGGTCTGGAATTCTTAGTCTCAAGCAATCCTCCCACCTTGATCTCCTAAAGTGCTAGGATTACAGGTATGAGCCACTACACCTGGCCTATTATTTTTCTTTAAATCAGGTTGCTTTTTATGAATTTTGATTTAAAAAAGTAAACTTTGTCCTTATCACAAATAAAAAACAGTATCACTACAAATAGAAGGTAACTCTAAAAATACATTGAGTGGGAAAAAAAAAAAAAAAAAAACAATGTAATTACGCTTTCTAGCTAGATGGCCATTTCCTGAGAAATTTCTTTGCGATGAGACCTGTGTCTCTATGTTGAAAAGGGGGAATAGCCACTGTTAGAAAATTGTTAAAGACGTATTACCAGAAAGTTCTTTGCATGAGACCTGTTGTCTCTATGTTGAAAAGGGGAAACTAGCCACTATTAGAAAAGTGTTAAAGACATATTACCACAAAACTGAAATGTATTGCTTGGCAGAATCGGAAGAGCTGAAAAAATTGAAAATCATTTCCCCATAGTTATGTGATTCCGTGCTATTTAATGTTCTGTCTCAGTCACTTTAAGTCATCTGGTTTAGCAGTGGTACACATCCTACCCTTGGGAGTGAAGACTCACTAAATGGAGACCAGGTTTGGCTGGAGGCTTGAGGATGAGCTGAAATGCATAATAGAAGATCCAGTGTGAATCATGTAGGAGTGGGATAAAATGAGACTTCTGCAGGCATAGGAAGACTCGCCAACCTATAGTTCATCATTTCAAGTTGATTTTTGATATATAGACAGAAGGTTTTTTGTTAATCAGGATATTTGTGGTTTCCTCCTCTAGTGTGTTGGAATAAGCTTTGGACACACTAACCTTTCCATGGATAACAATAAACTTGGGACAAAATGCAAAAAAGCAACTACTTGAAGGTTTTTGAAAGGGAAAAAAATGAGCAAACAGGTTTTGTAAAGCAGTGGACACCTAGAAAAAAGAACTTTAGTGGGGCAAGTTGTCTGTTTTTGCAGAATGACACAGGGCAGCCAAAGTTGTGATTAAAAACTCTTAGCTTTCTTGTCTGAGTGGCAAGAAGAAAGAATCTAGGGAGCCTGTGGCCACTGGAGAGTGAGAGGGGGAAACCAGAAAGGAGAGTCAAACAAGGAGAGCCCAAGATTGTGAGTATAAACTCTGCCCAAGTCTCTGGCTGATTCTTGAACCATACATGTGTTGGACAAAGTCAAAGCAGCAGTTAATGGTAACAGAGCTGGACTGAGATTTGATCTGCTGCCTCCTGCACACAAGACAGGGTTTGCAGTTTAACAAAACTAGTTGCTTGTTAAAATAAACATTAACACTGTTCAAAGGAAAATAATGGAATCCAGAGTCTCCACAACAGTATTCATAATGTTTAGGATACAATCCTAAGTTACTTTAGCTACAAAGAACCTGGAAAATGTGACCCATTCTCAAGGGAAAATGGATAGAAGCCAACCTTGAGATGATGCAGATGTTGAAATTATTAGGCAACGATTCTAAAGCAACTATTATAATTGAGATAAAGGAAAATATTCTTGTACACATAAATGAAAATACAGGGAATTTCAGCAGGAAAATATAAAATATAAAAAAGAACAAAAGGGAAATCTTAGATCTAAAAATAGTATCTGAAATTTAAAAAATCCTCTGTATGGGTTTACTTAATAGCACAGTAGAAGTAATGGGGAAAGATTCAGTAAACCTGAAGATAAATGAGTAGAAAGGATCCTTGATGAATAAAGGAGATAAAGGATTTTAAAAAATGAACAGGATCGTAGACCTGTGAGACAGAATGAAATTCCAGTATGTGTTTAACGTTTCAGAAGGAAAGGAGAAATGAAAGAGAAGAACAGAAAAAATATTGATGAGATAATGACCACATTTTCCCAAATTTAATGAAAAACACAAATTTACAAACGCAGAAAGCTCAGTGAAACCCAGATAAGATAAATACAAAAACGTCACACCAAAGCATATCATAGTCAAACTGCAAAAATTAAAGAGAAAATCTTGAAAGCAGTCAGAGGAGAATGGCACATAACATAGAAGGTAACTGATTTAAACGATCATGGACACCCATCTGGAGCTATGAAGGCCAGCTGAGAGTTTAACAGTATCTTTAAAGTTCTAGAAGGTTTGGGGGAGTACAACCCTGTCAAACAAGAAATCTGTATCTAGTGAAAATTTCCTTTGAGAATAGAGGCAAAACATTTTAAATAAAAAGAAATATAAGAAAACTCACAATCAGCAGATCTTCACTACAAGAAATGCTAAAGAAAATTTTTGAGCTATACGAGAATAATATGAGAGGGAATCCTGGCTATTACAAGGAGTAATGTAGAACATCAGAAATGGCAGATATCTGTGTAAATAAAAAATATTTTGTTTCCTCTCAATTTATTCACAATACATATGATTAATAGCAAAAACTGTAACATTATCTTATGGGATTTATTATGTACATAGCTGTAATGCATATGACAGCCATAGCATAAAGTACAGTACTATGGTGGTGGGAGGATGTGTTAATGGAATATATGGTTAAGGTTTGCACATTTTCTGTGAAGCAGTGCAGTATGAATAAGTAGATTGTGAAAAGTTAAGGATGTATATTCTCTACAACAACACTAAAAAAATAATGCTAAAAGCCATAGCTAATAAAGACAATACGTTGAAATGGAATTCTAAAAAAAAAATAAGTGGAGTGTTTATGGTATGGGTAAACTAACATACTAAGAGAGTTGATCATTTTGGTGCTATGGACTTGTCATGGAATTCATCATATCTGATTTACCCTTCCTTCCTTCCTTCCTGCTTATCTGGCTGTTTTCGTTGAACTGACTCTTTCCATAAAGTCTGCTATAATTTGTCACACTTGTTTTCTGATCTCCATAAATGTGTGAGCTTCATGCTTATAGTGCTACACATTCAGTCATTATGGTGAGGAGGATTTGGAAGTTTCACATGGAGAGAAAAATGCTTAATACCTATCTTCTGCAGAGATTGTCTTTTCTTAAGATTCTGGCAAATTATAAAGATGACGGTGGGAGGCTTAAAGGTAGCCCATACTATGTTAGTAGCAGGTACATGGAATCCGATGTTCAGCATATTTGATTTTTCTTAATAAAATCCATTTTGATACGTAATAATCATCGCCATTTCTCACATACCTATTGTGTGCCAGGCACTCTACTGAGACCTTAACATGTGATATGTCATTTTATACTCAAAATAGAGTCAATGAGAAAAAAATTTTTCCCTATTTACAGATGGTCAATTAATTTGTCTTAGATGAAATAACCTCTCTCCATCCTGTAGTTAATGATGGTGGTAGGATTCAAATCTAGGTTGGCTTGGATTTGAACCTCTTCCCACATGTCACACTTCTTCCTGTTAGATGTTTACCAAATTTAAATGCTGACGTCTGCTTTGTCATCATCATTCAACCATAGGTATTTTTGAGCACCTGGGAATAATAAGTTGCAGCAAGATGCATGATCCACTGTTGATGGTTAGGGTGGTACATGCCTTCTCAAGAGCCCAAAATGCTACAAACTGTTTTTCCCATTCTCTTCTACTTCTATCCTAAAAACACTAACCCACTAAAATCTAGTACCATTCATCAAAATGATTTGTTTTTTCCACTGTGCAGAGGAATAAACTGAGGCCCAAATGAATCGTATTAGAAGAGCTAGGTGGGAAACCATATGTCTAGGCTCAAACCTAAACTGAGGCCTTTTTTTTTTTTTTGAGACAGAGTCTGGCTCTGTCACCCAGGCGGGAGTGCAGTGGCGCCATCTCAGCTCACTGCAGCCTCACCCTCCTGGGTTCAAGCGATTCTCCTGCCTCAGCCTCCCGAGTAGCTGGGATTACAGGTGTGTGCCACCATTCCTGTCTAATTTTTGCATTTTTAGTAGAGATGGGGTTTCGCCATGTTGGCCAGGCTGGTCTCAAACTCCTGGCCTCAAGTGATCCACCCGCCTTGGCCTCCCAAAGTGCTGGGATTAGGTGTGAGCCACCTAGCCCAACCAGTCTTCTCTTACACTTTAAATTTGAATCCCTATTCTAAAAATTTAGTGATAAAGACATGTTTTTTGAAGTGTTCCAGAACTGAACTGCTCCTGGCAAAGTCAGGATAGTGAGAGGATAGGAATAGAATCTACATGAGCCAGTCACATTTTTTCCTGTCTCATCTCTGGAATGTCATGGCAGGATATCAGATCAGTAGTGACATTTACAGGAGACTGAACATTTTTAACAGGAAAGATGAAGAGTTTTTAAGACCTTATTAAAACCAAACTCCAAGTTAACTTAGAACCATAGCCTTTTAAAGGTATGATAGGATCTAAGAAAACATCATTCTCATATTCTCTTTTTACAGGTGTTTCAGAGGCCAAGAGAGGTTGAATATCTGCTTTAGAGGCAGGACACACAATTAGTCTTTGCAGAACCAGGTGTCCCAACTTCCAATTTGGGACATTCACCATTTTTTAATTCTTACTCCCCCTTCATCTGCTTCTTGAGCTGATGAGCTATTTGTGAAGTTTCCTTTATGCCTCTTGAACTGCTACTGCTGCTCTTGCAAGTGTGCGAATGAGAACATATACATTATAATTTAAATTATTGGATCAGTTGAACAATTTGTCCCTGCAGGTCAAATTCTTCCACTGTGATCAATCCCTGTGGGTCAAATTCAAATTTAATTTTTTAAATGGTTTTTTCAGAAAGATTTCATTTCATTCTACTTCTCCAAATAGATAAATGTTTACTTCAAGGAACTGTCAACTATTGTTAATGCTTCAAATCTGCCAGCCATTGACTGGTTGTTTTTGTTGTTTGTTTGTTTATTTTTGTTTGTTTGTTTTGAGACAGAGTCTTGCTCTGTCATCCACGCTGGAGTGCAGTGGCGCGATCTCAGCTCACTGCAACCTCCACCTCCCCGGTTCAAGCAATTATCCTTCCTCAGCCTCCTGAGTAGCTGGGACTACAGGTGTGTGCCACCACACCCATCTAATTTTTTGTATTTTTAGTAGAGATGGGGTTTCAGCGTGTTAGCCAGGATGGTCCTGATCTCCTGACCTTGTGATCCTCCCGCCCTGGCCTCCCAAAATGCTGAGATTACAGGCGTGAGCCACCGCGCCCATCCAGCCACTGACTTCTTGAAGCAGCATAATTTGTTGTCCATGGCTCCTGAATGTTCCTCATGCCACCAGCCCTTATGGTGGATAGTACAACACCACTGTATTCCTTGGAAATCTGGGATCATCTGAAAAGTTCGTTTCTGTGGGTCAGACTTTTAATTGATTGTTCAATTGATGATTCCACCCAAACTTTGTTGCCTATTTTAAAATGACTAGCCTGGTTCTACCATTCACTTCAAGCATCAGTTGACAATTTGGCCCTGTATGTATCAAAGAAATGTAAAGGAAGGAGTTCACTGACTTTGATAATCTTAAATAGTTTTGTCAGTACTGTAAATACTGATCTCGAATAAAATACTAAACAACATTCAAGACCTTATTTGACCTGCTGTTGCACTAGAGTTGTTTGGAGCCAAAACTTAAAATCTTTTAAAGCCATATCAATGTAAAATAGAGTAAAATCTCCAGTAAAGTTCTAGATTATTCATAAAACATAGTGGAACTTTTTAGGAGACTTCCAAGCCATTACTCCAAGTTAAAGCCAACATTCTAAGTTAAAGCCAGGTATCCTGTTGGAATCCTGTTGGATTCAGGTTGTGCACAGCTGGGGTGACCTTCTTAAATGTTCTTATTCTAGAGTTTGCATTAAAACCAAAGGAAAACCTGCAAAAATAGTTGATTAGATATATCTGAGTCCACATTTTAGATATATTGAATTTGAAAAGAATCAATGATAAAAATAGGACTTGGAAACATAACTAATAGTTGAAAATTTTCTTAATGAAAATGAGAATTTTTGTTTGATTTTGAGGGTTTTTTTTTGTTATTTCTGTTTTGTTTTGTTTTGAGTTTTGAGTTGGCCTTTGGGAAGAAATATTTGCAGCAGCCTAGAATACCCAGAATAATCTTGAACTTGCCTTGAGGACTGTAGGGAAAACCCCTGCTTGCCTTAGCATATTCTTAGAAACAATACCACAAAGTGATTTATGTTTTTCTGTGAGAACAACATGGTGAAAGCAACATCTTTTCTGACCAAAGACTTGGCATCAAATAAACCATCTTACCAACAATATGCCATAAAAAGGATATGAATACAAAAAGTAAAATTCTAGCATCATAAACCTTCTAAGTTAAAGAAGGTTTAAATTGCTGTAGCAATTGATCATTACAAGAGGTCTCCATGACTATAACAGCACCCAGAGCTCTTCAAACTACAACACTGTGTCATAAATGAGATTGTGTCAATGGAAGTACCTTGCATAACCCTGGCTGGTGATTGGTATCAGGTAATGTTGATTGAGAACAAATATTAAATACCTGTTTGCTCTCCAAGGTGATATTTCTGCCTTTAAAGTTTTATGTTTCAGTTTACAACGTCTACTTCCTTTGTTTGTTTGTTTGCTTGTTTTTCCTGAGATGGAGTCTCGCTCTGTTGCCCAGGCTGGAGTGCAGGGGCGTGATCTTAGCTTACTGCAACCTCTGCCTCCTGGGTTCAAGTGATTCTTGTGCCTCACCCTCCCCAGTAACTGGGATTACAGGCGTGCACCACCACGCCCAGCTAATTTTTGTGTTTTTAGTAGATACGGGGTTTCACTATGTTGGCTAGGCTGTACAATGTATACTCTCACATTCTTAAACTATGAAAGATGACTTAAACTGTGGAGAAGTATGGGAAGACCTTCTTCTTTCAGAGATATCTGAATATCTCTGAAATTCCATGTAACGAGTCAGGGCATTCATGAATTGTCCTATTTTCAGTTAGTGTTCTAAGTGCTATAGTAGGGACTCCTCAGATATCTGTTATAAGTGGTGGATGAAGAAGGAGGAGAAGAAGTTTTTAAGGAATAATAGCTAACCTAATCTTTTGTCTCTTCCACCATCTTTAGTTAATTCAGATGTTCTCCTTCAATGGCAAAGGGTGACCAGGAAATACTGCATAGTATTTATTTCGCCATAGGGTATACTAGACATCGCCCAAGAATGCTAAGATAGCATAAGGCTGTGTCCTCCTCCTGATCCTTCATGATGAGCAGTCCAAACCACCAAATGATCAAATTCCAGAATAGCCAATTTGCCCCGAAGTGCTTTCGGTAAAGAATCCATTTGGAATAGTGTTTCTCAACCCTCCTACTGTATCAGAATCACCAAGGCCTGGGGCCTGCCCCAGACGCTGATCCAGTTGTTCTGTGGCAAGATGGCAGTTAAAAACACAAAAGAACTTTCAAGTGATTGTAATATACAGCCACAGTTGAGAACGATTGGGTCAGAGCCTTCTTATCTGCCAAATAATGGAAGGCAGAATGGAGGGATAGGGGTTCATTTTATTAACATCTAATGAATTGATTTAAAATGAAAATGGGTGCCTCTTAATGATAATACTGATTTAGTGTTTATCATCATACAGGCACTGTACACACATGAACACATTTAAACTGTGCCACAGCCTTCGATGTATAGGTGAGAAAAGAGTCCTGAGTGTCAATTAACTTAGTCATAACAATATAGCTGCTGACATTAGGATCCGGCTCTACTTCAGAAAAGCTCATCACTTTCCGCTCTATCACACCACCTCTACACTTTTACTTTCTCATCTACTTTTTTCTTTGAGGAGATGCAGTTAAAGTCAGGCAAGCTCACATATATTACCACTGCTAACAAATTCAGCAGCCTAAGTATTGCTGAGGAATTTAAGTGGCTGATGTGTTTGTTCCAGTCTTGGGTAGAAATGATACATTATCAACAATTAATTAATTAATATTAATTTTTTAAAACAATTTATAAAGAAAACAATTTTATCAAAAAATTATCCACTTGAATTTTATGAATGAAGACAGGTGATTCCTGTCCATGGAAAATAAATAGTGTATATCCTTTAAATAATTTAAGGCACATTTCATGCTAATATTCTGTGTCTACCTATGTCTTTCATTGAAAAAGTATTTACCTAATATCTTAAAGCAGGGCTATGATTAACTTAGTTCTCAAGGAAAGGAGTTTTAAAAATAATTTTCTCTGCTCTCCATTTCTCTTACTGTAAGCATGTGCCAAAGTCTTGGCATCTGCTCAGAATAAATTTTCTGCTTCCTTTCTGTCTTTTAGTCAACGCACGCTTTCTCTCAGTTCTCCCCCTTACTCCTTCCCCGCTTTAGTAATCTACAGGAAACCAGACCTTACTAATTTGAGTGTTTGCTCTTAGAATTACTTATTATTGTATTAATACATATTTGCTAGAGTTTGTGGAGGATTTGTATTGCTCTAGGTGTTAATAAAAGTGTGTAAAAGACAGGCCCCTTAAATAATGTGCAATTTTGACGGGAACAACAAAGGCAGAAGGATTTCTTTGGGACTGGCTATTTGCAATAGATTGCTCATTTTATTTATTTTTTATTTGTTAGCATGCAGGAAGTTTATTAAGAAATGCAATGATGGCAGGATTGGCCAGAGAGAGAAGTCAAGACATGATGCATTCTCAATGGAATGCCTCAGCTGACCATGTGGGGAGTTCTAAAGATGGGCTGGTGATTCAGAGTGCCCCATGTTGGTTTCTCAGTCATTTGTTTTGAGCTGCCCTGGAAAGTGGATGTGAAGTTGGTTGAGGAGGCCCCAGATTTCTCATTTTAAAATGCTGCATGTGAGAGGACATTTTTGACAAAGAACTACTAATTAAATTAAAAAATTTGGGAATAGAAACCTGTGAACGGAGTGTGTTTCTTCTATTCAGGCATGTATTTTTGCCTAATATCCAGATGCTGTTTTCGAGGCTATTTTTTCATGAGATTGTGTTGCTCTAGAATGCTCAGTGGTCCTCAAATTTGAGTGTGCATCAGAATCTTAACAAGTAGGAGCCAAGACACAACTTCCTGCTCTCCTCCGCCCCGCCCCCCTAGAGTTTCAGATTCATAGGTCTGGGTTGGTTCTGAGAATTTGCATTCATGAGTAAGTTAACAGGTGATGCCAATGTTTCTCAGGGGTAACAGGCAAATGGTGATACCCAGAAAGTTTTGGTTCTAGATATGAGATCCTGTTGTCTCTGCCAATGAAGTTGTGTTGTCACTCCATCTTACAAGTAACCCCAAATTACCCACCTGAAAGACCTTTGTGAGTTGTGGAAAACCTGGAAGATGGCTGAGAGACAGTATTCTCCAAGTAGTTCTGAGGAGACTGTTCTGCTTGTATTCTCATGCAGCACCATCACTGCCTGGCTTCCTTATGTGTGTCTGATTTGAGGCAGTTCTCTAGGAACCAGTTCCTGGTGCTGCAGTTCCCCTGGCAGCTTACCAGGGCTTCCAGAACCCTCGTGTTGGGGTGGGAACTCCTGTTCCTCACCTGACCTCTCCACAGCCCTGGACCTTTCAGGTTTCTTCCAGACTACATGGAATTAGATTTCCACTTTTCCTTGGTTCGCAGGGAGCAGGAGCCAGGTTGGAATGGCTACCAAGGAGCCTTTCTTTTTCAGAGCCCTTACATGGCAGTCAGGACTCCACTCTTTGGTGATGGTGATGCTGATTATTTGGAAGCTTTAGCACCAAAGTTTGAAATTCCCCTAAGTGAATGGTTTTGGCGATCCCCTTCCTTTAGTTATACTATTGGCTTTCTCTCATGTTCATTTAGGTTGCCAAATCTCCTGTATAATCCTCATCCCCCATCAAAAAAGAAAAAAGAAAAAAAGAGTAGTTCTATTTTGTGGAAGAAGAGGAAAGAATCCAGGAAACATTTCAGAGAACTGTATGTTTTCTTAGTTCCTTCTCCCGAGACACGAAATCCAAGGAGTATTTGGTCAGTTGCTAACATTACATGAGGTTTTTTATTTTTTTTAAAAAAGTAGGTATAAAATTTAACTTCTTTGCCCACCTCCTGACAAGAAACTGTGAAAAATATCCAGTTTACACAATTTGAATAAAATTATTCCTTTATAAAGGTCACGTTTTCTAATTCATAAGAATTTTCACAGGAAGATAGCGTGGAAAGGGACTAATAAGTGCCCAGGTTCTCACATGGTGCAGAGAATATAAGGCGGGCCTAGCCTGTGAGGGGCCCTCCCTACATCATCTGCTGGTAGAATTAACAGCAGCAATGGCCCAGGTCTGTTGTAAGATTAGGATTCTGCCCACCCCCTGGAGCTGCCACCATTCTGCCTTCTCTGTCTTAGAGTTTTGTATTCTAAGTTTTTACTTTGAATCTTGAGAATAGAAAATAGTTTTCAGTCTCTTGAGATTTTGCATAGTTTGCATAGCTTCAGAAATAAGTTCAGTATAACTGCTTAGATACCTCGATTTATCTTTTTCAGTTACATTTGTTATTTTTAAAATGCTTTAAGATACAATTAAGAGGCCGGACGTAGTGGCTCACGCCTGTAATCCCAGCACTTTGGGAGGCTGAGGTAGGTAGATCACCTGAGGCCAGGAGTTTGAGACCAGCCTGGCCAAATGGTGAAACCCCGTCTCTACTAAAAATACAAAAAAATTAGCGGGGCGTGGTGTCAGGCACCCGTAATTGCAGCTACTCGGGAGGCTGAGGCAGGAGAAATGCTTGAACCTGGGAGTCGGAGGTTGCACTGAGCTGAGATTGCACTATTGCACTCCAGCCTGGACAACAAGAGTGAAACTCCATCTCAAAAAACAAAACAAAACAACAACAACAACAACAACAACAACAAAACCATTAAGAGAATCTGCAGATAGTTCCTTTGGTAGAGATGTTGGTTAAAAAAAAATCTTTTGGCTGTGCACCAAGTCAGTGACCTATAAATACTCTGTGCTGGCTCTTCTTTCTCCTCTTTGTGATTCACTAGTATAGAGATCTTGGACTAATGCCTTGAGGAAAATATTATTTTGATGATAACCAAATATTTTAATTGATTCTAGAATTGAAGACACTGATTGTGGATTGGATGATTTCTTCTAGCCCAAAATGCATTCTCTAGATTAACCTCAAGTCTGCTGTGAGTGGGGGAGAGGAAGCCAGTTCACATGATCACAGTTACCATTATTATTATTGGTTATTGGCCAAAATCAACCTTCATTTCTTAGTGTACATTTCTGTAGGTTACTAATTCAGCCAGGCTCAACTGGGTTCTATGCTTCAGTGCTCATAAGGCTAACTCAAGGCATCAGCCAGCCTGGGCTCTTTTCTGGAAGCTCAAGTGAAAAATCCACTTCCAAAGCTCATTCAAATGGTTGGGAAAATTTATTGTCTTGTCATCACAGTTTATAGATTGTACTCTACAAGGGTAGCAAATACTATCCTCGTTGACCTTCAGGTGTGGGACTGTGTGACTTGTTTATATATGTGTATATTTGTGTGAGAGAGAGCAAAGTAATGTGTACTTGGTACAGTTTAGTGTTAACTGTTGGGATATCAGAAATATAAATAGTATTTAAAATGTATTGCCCGTTCCTTGTGGAAGAGGCACCTCTAAGCACTGTGTGTACAGTGTATTCCTTTATTTAATCCTCATGAAAGTCCTATGTGGTAGATTCTATTACTATCTCCATTTGCAGATTAAGAAACTGAGACTTAAATACGATAAATAGCTTGCTCATGATTTCACAGCTGATAAATAGCAGCACCACAATTGAACTAACCTCTGTTTGTCTTGAAAGCAAAGTTCTTATACACTGTGCTACCCTGAGGAAACTTCTAGTTGAAAAATTGTGATCTAGTATGGTCAAAGCTTGTTGACTGTGTAATGCCATTCCTCTTCCTCACCAACTTTAAGTTTTTTATATGAGAAAGGGCATGGGAGGCTATCACCAACCTCTTCTCTTCTATTCCAATGCTTCAACTTTAGACTGCATTTTTTTTTTTTAAAGGCCAAAGGGAAATAGAAAGTAGCTCCTACCCAAGCAAAACCTGGGGATCCTAGATGTAGTCCATCTCAATTGAACCAGAATGTTTCCCACTAATAGACAGAATCTATTTTTGTTTAATACTATGCCATTCCATAAAGACATGATTATTCCTTAGCTTCTTCAAAGGGATACTTTCTGAAAGTGTAGCTGAGACTGTTTATTCAGTAGGTTCCTAAGCACCATCTGCTTTACTGAGTGTCCTAGATTTTGTCTAGGTTATTCCTGTAGAGCCATGGTCAACATTATAGTAACATAACAACATATATAGTAACATATAGTAATAGAGAAATACCTATTTTTACTTTATAAGTAATAAAGTATTAGCTCTGATTTATGGTAACAGGATAGTCTTAAAGCTTATAGAGCTGATATTAAGAAAATTTTATATAACTATATATTAACACTATCTTTTAAAGTGAAGGATGCTTTTATTTCATCTTTTGGTTTATCTCTGGAAGATTATTCTTTTGGATACTTTTTTTTTTAATTTAGAGACAGTTTAGACTTCATAGTGTCATGATAATTCTCAAGTTGGTATCAACAGGAGTAACAAAAGGAGCTAAGATTTGAAACATCTGTAAATAACAATAACTTTTATTGACCAAGAATTTAGTATGTGCGGGGCATAGTGCTAAGCACGTTAGCACATTTCTTTACGTCAGCACTATGAGCTGTAAATATTGTCTCCACTTCACAGATTTTAAATACTGAGGTTCACAGAGGTTAAGCGCCTGATCCAAAGACACATAACTTGTAAGTGGTGGACCTGGGAAGTCAGAGCCTGGTACAGGGTGTTCTGTTGCCTCTTAGAACCCAAGATTTTTCTCACCCTGTTCAAAAATTCTCATCTACAGTGGTCAGCAGCTGTGAGAACTGTTGAGTGTCAGTTAAGACTCACATGATTATCTGGTTACTGGGCAAGGGGTAAGGCCATGACAAGAGATGTAAAGCAGAAGGATGTGGCAGATTGACTGGTGTGACATGGGGTATGGTGCCCATCCATTCATTCATGAGTGCCATGTAGCCGGGAGGGAATGTGCAAGTCATAGATTCTAATTTAAAAGGGAACAGATTCCAGATGGGAAAGTACTTGGCTAATTGTATTCAAGTTAGCTCGCACTTGAACTGTAGAACTGTAACATTTCCTGAGGGCAGGAGTGGATGAATCTTTTTCTTTATGGTGAATGAACTATTAGTAGGTATGTACTGATATCTGGGGAAGTAAGATAGATTCTGAAGGACTCTAGAACCAGACTATATGTGTTTGAATCCCAATTTTACTTCCTATTAGCTTTGTAGGTTTGGGCAATTTAAATAATCTCTCTGTAATTCAGTTCATCTCATCTGCAAAATGGAGATGATCCTAATACCCCCATATAGGGTTGTTGTATCAAGTAAATGATATAATAGGTGTGAAATGCTTAGAACAAAGGCATTTGTCATCATCATCATCATCATCATCATCGTCATCATCATCATTGCTGCTGTCAAAAAATGTTAAGTGCACTTAACAGTTGCCTTGGATAGAGCAGCTCAGAGCCCTGACCAAATTATGACCATTTTGAGAGTCATTAAATTAGCAATATTTGGAAATGGATGCCAATAGCCAGAGTTGGCAAGGGAGTGGCCATGTGCCACAATCATGTACTTCTACTGGGAGGGCAAATCGGTATAATTCTTGGCAGATCAGTTAGGAGATCTGCTATCAAATATCCTTAAAAAGTATAAGTCCTTTGACCTAGGAGTTCTGTGTCTAAAAAGAGTTTGACAAATGCCTAAACTGTCTACAAGGATGTTAAATGAAGATATTAAAAATATATAGAATTTTATGTTTATGGACATGGAAATATTTGAAAACAAAGTAAATGGAAAAAAGCAAACTATAAACACTATAGGAGGATCTCATTAAAATATGTGTTGGTAGCTGTCTTCAGATGACTTTTGTTTTAGTTTATTTTAAAGCTAGAGGTAATAGGTTAACATCCCACTTTCAAAATTTGTTTACCCTTTAAGTTTTTTTTCCTTTTGCTAATTAGACATGATTTTGTCCAATAATGTCTACATATAAACTCTTCATCCGAATACCAAGAATTAGGAAATCCTGCTAGAAGACTTTTTCTCCCCTAAAGAGAAGAATTGTGTGATTCTTCCTCATCAGCCTGCCTGAGGTATGCAACAGGCTCCAATCAATAATAGTGCTCAGTACTGTAAAATTTCTCACTAACTTGGGGCAGTATCATTTAAAAATATCCCCCTTCACCCTGAAATTTTGATACAATTCTATACCCTCTAACATCTCATATGCACTGAGAATCCAGATATGGAATAAAAGTTTTTGTCACAAGCATAAGTTCTCAAGTGGTTTCTGTGCAGAAAGACCTCCTATGAACTAGCTAATGCTGAGAGGTATGATTGTTTGATATTAATTCTGAATACATAATTTAGACAAAGTCACCCCTTGTCATTTAGGAGGAATACTCCTATTTTTTAATGGTTTCCTTAGCAGACTATCACTTACTTTCCTATTTGGTCTTTCCATAAATTGGATTTACCTCCAGGTTATATGGCAATTTAAAGGATTGTGATGAGATACACCAAGGTCATGGCATTCAGACTAGTGTGCCTTTTTTTGGTTTGTTCATGTTTTAAATTTTTTAAATATTTTCTAAAAAAAAAAAAAAAATACCTATAGGATATCTTTGAATGCCCAGCTGCTGAGTCTTTGGCCTAGAATGCTGAATACTTATGTTGATATTGATAAGCTTCATTCTAATATCCACATTAAGAAAAAGCAGAAATTCATTGTTATGTGAGCATGTAAAGGCTGCTTTTTTTTGGACAGCACGTAACAATAAAAAGACAAAGGCTGGGTTCTTACTGTCATCTGAAAGGTTAGGAGAGTTTTAGTCTCATGACAGACTTTCTCCTTTATTGTAAAAGGGAGAGGGGGATCTCATGCATATCCCCAACTCGGGCCTGCAAGTGCTCTTTTACATGTCCCAATCAGAAAACATTAGACACCACATCTCAAGGCATGTCATGTTCGTCCCCATCAGGCGAGCTATGCACATGAGAGAGGCAGCCCCCAAATTAGAACCTGTTTTGTTGTTTTTGTTTGTTTGAGACAGGGTCTTGTTCTGTCACCCCTGCTGGAGTGCAGTGGCATGATCGCGGCTCCCTGCAGCCTCGAATCCTGGGCTCAAGCAATCCTGCCAACTCAGCCTCCTGAGTTGAGTAGCCACAGGTGCACACCACTGTATCTGGCTTGACTCTCTTTAAAAAGTCAGCTTGGTTATAGATAACATTGTCCCAGAAAATCAGTGTTTCACATCAGAGATCTGTAAACCTTTTCTATAAAGGGCCACATAGTAAATATTTTAGGTTTTGTGGTCTGTAGATCTCTGTTGCAACTGCTCAACTCTACTGTTGTAGCAGAAAGCAGACTTACACAATATGTGAACAAATGGGTGTGACTCTGTTCCATTAAAACTTCATTTACAAAAACAGGCACTGAGCAGGATTTAGTTTGCTAACCCCTGCTGTAAACAATTATTCATTTCCTAAACCAGCCCACAGAAACTCATCTGGTAAGCTGCTGATACATTGTACATTTACAATATTATTTTCTCTGAAATTTGTTTTGTTTTAATCAAAATAGTGTTAGGACTTGTCTAAAAGTAACACATTTCTAATTAATACTTCCCAAACCTGTTCCCAAAAAGCAACTGCTTTTTTCTCTTTTAGCTGTTCTGAATTTTATCTTCAAATCTCAATGAAATAGGCTTTTATTGTTGTTTCTTAATTTATTAATGTCTTAGTCTGTTTTGTGCTGCTATAACAGAATGCCACAATTTATAGAGAAATAAGAATAACTTATAAACAATAGAAGTTTTTTGGCTCACAGTTCTGGAGCCTAGGAAGTTTGAGATCTCCAAGTCAAGGGACTCCATCTGATAAGGGCCTTCTTGCTGCATCATAACGTGGCTGAAGGCATCACGTGGGGTGAGAATGTGCACAAGAGAGAGCAGGGAAGGGGGCCACATTTGTGTCACTGCTCCTGAAATAATCACTTTAATTCACTCTTGAGGGCAGAGCCCTCATGACCTAATCATTTCTTAAAGTTTCCACCTCTCAACAGTGTTGCATTGGGGATTAAATTTCCATTGCATGAACTTGGAAGGACACATTTAAAGCATAGCAATTTAAAGCACAGACTTTCTGCTAAAATAGATGGGAATTTAGTTTTCCGATATCCTCACTTGCCCATTTCTCCAAACACACGATATAATATTTTGTTTTTTGTTTCTCTTTTTACTGAAATAAACATTCATGGTAAAAAGTTTACTTCTTAAGTATGCATCTTGATGAATTTTTTATTACCAAACAGTGTATTTTAGATTCCCTACTTTGTAAAATTAGGCTCTTGGCACCCCTGCACTCTCTACTTCAGTTTACTTTTATATAATATAAATCGTGATATTTCATTTTATTTTGTAAGTACATTTAAACCTTTAAGCTTTATCAAAAGGTTAATTCTAAAAATTGAAAATAAATAAATATTATTTGTGACTTATTTATAGTGGAACTAATGATCATTATAGTTTAATTTTCTTGTTCATATAGCTGTCTGTTTTTATGGAATTACCAAATGCCATTTTCCCCTACCCTTTTGACCCTTTAATCACAGCTTCCATTTCTGACATTTTCCCACATCAGAGTTCACTTTGGTGGAGTTTTTCCTCAGGCCCTCCTCCCCACGTTCCTCCATCTTTCTGCTCCCGAGGCCTGCTGCTTACCTGTCACTCTGGAATTTCCTCCTTCAGATCCACTGGTTCCTGAAAACTATCCTGTCTTCATTTTAGGTTCACTCCTTCATTTTGGTTGTACATATCTTCAATTATCTTCTTATAAAAGGGTGTAGAGGGGCTAACTTTTCTGAGTCTTTGAATGTTTAAAAATGTTTTGCTCTATTTTCATCTTTGGTTGATGATTAGGATGAATATAGAATTCTAGGATGAAAATTATTTTCCTCCAGCTCCATTGTTAAGCATTTGGGGGGTGGGTGATGAGAATGGAGTGGTGGGGAAGAGTAACTTCGCAGTAGGAGCTACATTTTTCTGTAGTCTTCAGGCTTGCTCTTGAAAAGTCTAATGCCATTCTAATTCCTATTCCTTTGTAGACGGCCAGTTTTCTTATTTTCCTCTTTTTATATGGAAACACATTTTATGATAACTTCAAATTCTGAAATCAAGTCATAATTTTGTGAGAAATTAGGATCTTTTCTGTTCAGCCTTCTATTTAACTTTAAAAATACTTTTCTATTAGCAAGATTTTTTTCTAGTTTACTTCTTCCATTTTCATAACATTCTCTTCTTGTTTTATGGTTATAATATTTTCTTGGCTCTCTTTTAGATTTTTGAAATTCTTTTCTATTGCCTGTCTTATGTGTGTTTCCTCCAGAATTATTTCCTCCATTTATTCATCTTGTTTGTGTTCTTTCTTGTTGGAGGCTTTCTTCGTATAATTGGTAACCATGATTGTCTATTCATAATTAAGACTGAAGCCATTAAACAGCTGCCTTGTGACTCTCTATGTGGCCTTTGTTATACGATATTTGAATGAGTTGGTGTCTGAATGTGCTTTTTCTCTGAAGCCTTCCAATTTCTTTTAAAAGATTCCTCCACATTTCTTTTGTATGTGTGTGTGTGGGTGGGGGTAGGTGGTGTCTGGGTTGATGGAGAGGAGGAGAGGGAGGAGAAAAAAAGAGAGATTATTAGTTGGCAGAATGGAGAGGGGCATATGGTAGGGGTTAATGATTGGTTGCTTCACATACATGATTTCAGATCATTTGTTTTTCCTGCCTCACAGCTCATGCTCATTCTCTGTCCTTCCAGGAATCTCAAGTTTTGCCCAATTTTGCAAGATTAATTGGGTCCTGCCCATAAATGTCTACATTGTAGATTTTTCTGCACTGTTTGATCATTATCACCCTTCCATTTTCTCTCCTTTAGAGAAAGAGACTTATTTGGACCTCCTCAGGATATTATGCCATTTTAAATTTCTTAACTCTCAATTTAGTGAGGTTGATTAAAGAAGAGAAGATCAAGATCAACTTGTGTGGTCAATTGGTAGTCACAGTATTCTTTTCTACCTTTCTATTTTGAATTATTAGACAATATTTTATTCTGCTGTCCACTTTATAGCAGCATATATGTTGGCCTGCCAATTTAACCTTCATCTATCTGAGAATTACTTGAAACTCAGGATGCTAGGACCATATTTCTATCCTATATTATAACATTTTTTATATTACTTTACTTTTCTTAACTTCTGCCTCCTGGCTTGTATTATGCTTGGCTGAGACTCAGGGGGTTGTAGAGGGTATCTTCTCATTCATTATGCAGCCAGTAGCTGTGAGTTGTTCTGAAGTGGTTTCCAGTCCTTCCTGGGCATGGTCTTTACAAGCAACCTGAGAGAGGCTCAGTTTATCTATAACTCTGGCAATAAATTGTATTTTGATAAGTTGGAGTAGCCTTCATGTAATGTTCCTTGCTTTTCAGCCCTGAAAAATCCCAACATCTCAGATTAACTCTTGAGAATTATGGAAAATTGGAATGAGGATGTTCATGTTTCTTGTGTGCCTTTTCCTTCGCTAAAGGTTTTCCTTGTATGCTAAAGAATGCTCACAGGTTGGTCTTCCTTTGGGATATAGGACCCTGAGGCTCTTGTTTCACCTTAAACACAGAAATAAACATTTTTGAAAATGGAAGCTAACTCACTTTCTCACTCCAATTTCGTATTGCTCTTTGTGGATATATGTCTGTATTCTGTAAGATGAGGTAGAGAAATCGGGTGATTGGGGTGACTGTGCTTACCTGCTTAGGAAGACTTATGTCTTCACTGTTGTTTCAGGCTTCTTCATGAAAGTTTAAAGTAAATCAGGCTGTTAATTCACAGATATTCTCACTCTAATGTCCCTCCTGGAAAACCAAAACAGCACAAATAGTTTGCAAGGTTCATTATCTGTTGTCATAACATCTCTTATCATTCCTCTACCACTTTCTTTAGGGTCTAGTCACATTTTTATTTTTTAAAAACGTCGGGTTTTTTGAGCAACATATACCCATATGGTAAGTATTGAGACTGTCAGGGTTAAAAAGTTATTAAGCTGTAGACTGTGGAGAGGGGCAGATGGAAGAACAGGATTCTCCAGTGATCATCTCTCCATAGAAATTTTAATTTGAACAACTATCCATGCATGAAAATACCTTCTTAAGAGCTGAGGAAATGAAGTGAGAGATCATAGTACCTGGTTGTAGCATAATATGAAAAGATGCATTGAAGAGGGTAGGAGGGACAGTTCTGCATTACTCACTTGCATCACCCCGACCCCAGGCAACACAACACAGAGAGATACTGTCCACTTTGGGAAAGAGAGGGAAGTAAGCACAGGACTTTGCCTTGGACCCCAACACCCGGCCCACTACAGTAAAGCCCAGAACCAGGAAGGCCTCCATGGCCCCAGACTATGGCTGGTACCCACAGATTGAACCTCCAGACTCACCCTGGCATCAGGTGGGTCCCTGTAGCTCCAGGCCTTAGACTTTTGAGGCAGACTTGATCTCTGGTTCGCATCTCTAGTGGGCTGACTCCAGCAGCCCTGGAATTTAGACAGTTGTCAGCAGCAGGCAGGTCTCGGTGGCCTGGGTCTTTCAGCTTGCTCTGGTGCTCCCCTGGGCTTCTAACTTGTGTGAGTGCCACACTGGCCCTAGCAGCCATGGGCTTCCAACCATACATCAGATGTCCTGACCAGAATCTGTGGTTGGGCTGACTGCTGAAGGTGTTCCCAGACAAAGCCAATCAGTGAAGACTGGAATATATGCTTCTCCAAATGCACAGATATCAGTACATGGCCATAAGGGTACAAACGGGGAAACCTGACCTCACCCAAGGGACAAAATAAAGTGCCGGTGACTGACACTAAGAAAATGGAGATATGTGAACTGCCTGACAAGCAATTCAAAATAACTGTTTTAAGGAAACTCAGAGAACCTCAAGAAAACATAGAGAAACAATTCAATGAAATGAGAAAAACAATAAGTAACCAGAATGAGAAATTTAACAGAGAATGAAATTTAAAAAAATCACATTCTGGCACTGAGAAATACAACGAAGGAAATGAAAATGCAAGAGAAAGCATCAACAGCAGAATTCATCAAGTAGAAGAAAGAATCTGTAAACTTGAAGACAGGTTATTTGAAAATATACAGTCATAGGAGGAAAAAAAAGAACAATGAAAGAAATGAGAAAAACATATAGGATTTATGGAACAGCATCAAAAGACCAAATGGACACTTCAGGGATTTTCCTTCGTGGCTCCCCAACTGTCTTGATGTGTAGGGTGCCATATTAGGAAAGACCCCTTAGCAATTCATGGCTGAAGAACTCTAGCTCATAATTTAAATGTGAACATTTCTTTCCCAGGCCTGGCTTCTGGATCTTGGACTTCTCCAGAGATTGATACTGCAATTGCCTTCTCTGTCATTGAAGCCCTTGGTACCCACACCTTGCCCTGCAGACCTCAACAGGAGGACTTTGTTAGTCCCAACACCAGTCATGGCTCCAGTCGGGTGGGATGGGGGAAAGTCAAAGACAGTCTGTAAGTGATGCATGTGTTTGCATGGTGGCCAGGGACCAGCAGAGGAAGCTAGTTTGTCTATTCTTTTGTCTCGGTGTCATCGTGTAGTGCCTTTGCCATCTCCAGATGGTGGCTATAATCATATGGGCTCCTTCTATGGACCCAGTTTCCTAAACTTCCCAGAAAGAAACAATTCAACAATTAAGTTTAACAAATGCTTTGAGTGCCTATTGTGTCAAGGAATGCATATAAAGCAGACTTTAAGGCTTTAAGAGGTTCAAGCAAGAATCTAATCCTCAAAGGTAATTCTGAGAATTAAATGTAATTGGAACTTAATTATTTAAAATCTAATTTTTTTTGTAAACAGTTGTGAGTCCTAGCATCCTACATGTCAATTAATTTTTTCTTTTAAATTCTGGTTTGAAAGTTATATATAATATGTTGTAGGACACTATTGTAGGCACATTTCTGGATTTAGAAATGATTAAGACATGGTCCCCTTCCTTTAAGAACTTAATATATAAATAACAAAAATCAAAACAGTCATAAATATTTTAATAAAATAGCTTTCCTGTAAAAAGTGCTTTGGGAACATATGAGAGGTAGAGATTAATTTTGAGAAGAGTTTTTATGCAGGAAATGGCATTTGGTTTTAATCTTGAAGAACAAATAAGATTTTAACAGACGGACAGATGTACATAAGTGTTTCCAGGATGAAGGCTCATCTTTAGCACAGGCTTGGAGACAGGACACACAAGGTGAGTTAGAAGGTGTGTATTGGATAGGTCATGGAAATGATGTTTGAAAGGTGTCTGGATCTTCTTGTAAATGAGTCTCGGTACCAAGCAGGGGAGCTTGAACTTTATGTTTATGATCTTAGAGTGAAGTCAATAATTATTATTTTCTTTTTAAAAAGTATCTGGCTCTTAGAAAATTCTAAGAATAATGCAGAAGCGCAAGTAAATGCCAGAACTATTAGAGTTGGCAACACAGGTAGGAAATGTGCACAATTAGAAGAGAATTGTTACAGAACTTGAAGACTAAGGTTTCAAACCCTGGCACAGTAAGAATAAGCTTGTCCTTAGGGTAAGCCAGAACCCAATCCCTCCCTCCCAGATGTAGTGAGTCTCTACCATGTATCAGGCACTGTACTCAGAGGATGCAGAGTGAGTGATAAATATCCCTGAATTCAGCTTCGTAGTAGACAGAAAGGTAAACAAATGAGCATTGTATTAAATGCACTTGCAAAGTACCATTGTGAAATGAAATAACAGGAACAATAATGTCTATCACTTAAAATCCACTTGTTTTGTGCCAGACTCTGTTGTAATCATTTTACATCTGTTAACTCATTTAACCTCTATGAGGCAGGAACATTTATTATCCCCATTATGTAGATTAAAAAACTGAGGCACTGAGTGTGAAGTAACTTTCCCCAAATCATCCAGCTAGACAGTGGTAGAGGTAGGATTCAACCCCGATTTTATGCTGCTAACAACTATACCTGTCAGGAAACAGCTGGGGTAGTGGGCAGGGGTGAGAGAGGAGTGAGAAAAGGTGGAGATGGGTATTTCAGGAAATGAAATTAACACATGTAAAGGCATAAGGAGAATTTGAGAAAGATAGTTGGCGATTAGAGACGAATTTTACTTTGGGTCTGATTTCAATTGCTGGTGTGATATTTAGGTGGGAATGCCTCACTAACGATGTGGGTATTTTTGGAGAAGTCACCAGGCATTTTCTCTCTGGTCTCTTTCCTCTCCATGTTGACAGTCGCTCTATAGTGGTGCTCCATATACATTCCATCTCTGTATGAACAGGGAAGTAGCTGTCAGTGAGGAAGATGTAGTATTGTCTTCTAGCCTTTTCCTAAGTGGTCCAATTGCTCATTAAGAATCCACTCCAACTTAATAACCAAAGAGTATTGTAAATATTGATGCTACGGGGTATTCTCATAACCCCAGCCCTTGAGGAACTTAAAATTTAGTGGGTGACCTGCCCAACTGTAGCAGTATCTGAGTAGCTCCTTCTAAACTTAGAAAGATGGGGTTAACTAAGGAAAAATAATTATCTTCACAGTTTCCAAGCAGAAATTGAACTGCTCAAAGTAGGTTTGTAAATGTGGGTGTAAATGCATGTGTGAATATGTGTGTGGTTGTGTGAGTGTATTTTCTATTGAGATGGAGGAATCATAGATAAGTATGACTGATCTCATAGATGAAGAAGTAAAAAGCTTCCTAGTTATTCAGTATACTTAAGCTTCTTTGAAACTTAGGTAATGAAGAAAAATACTAGAGGTTCTTGCCACAGAAGAATTGCCTTAGTAGCCCCTCCCCTAAAATGTTTTTATTCTGACTTTGATGCAAGAGTCAGTAAAGATTGTTTCAGCAGTGATTGTCACATATCACCTTCTCTGTAAACATGAAGGAAAGTGGAACTGTAATCTGTTATAGGCTGTTTTAGTGGTCTTTCATGTAGGAAGTTCTGAAGTAACACCAGCCCAGCTGTGCTTTGTGGGATAACTATTTCATAATAAGAAAGAAATCATATTTTGAGACAACAACAACAAAAAGCTGATATCATGTCTATGGTTCTGTTTTGAGCGCCACCACTGAATTAAAGCTATCCAAGGAAATGAAACATCGAGGTTGGGGGAACATTGTGTGATGTATGTTGGCTGAAATACTAAACACTCCAGTATAACATCAATATATAATTTGTATGGTTACAAATATTATTGGCATAAATAATTCATGCTGCTGCTTTGTATTTACTTGATTAACAGTGTCTTTGTCATTTTTATCAGTCATGATGCCATTGCAATCTTGCACATTGTGTTTAAAGAATACTCGGGGAAATGTTTCAACTGTGTGTCTGGATGGTATAATGTATTTATTCATTTAGTCAGATGAAATGAAATAGAGAGTGTTTAATATGCATGCCTGCATTATACTAGCTACTCTCTAAATAAATTACAGACAGTATTATTCCCTTTCATTGTAAGAAAAAATATAGTTTGATTTTTTTTTTCAAGTAGCCAACATGCTGCCATTTTGTACTTTTAATTACAAATTTTGAGGCTTTTCAAATGAGCTTTGAATAATCCTGAATATTTTTGTATTGAGATGTCAATAGGAAAACTTCAGTAACTTGAGTGGACTATATCAAGTGAGAATTGAATTACTCTGAAAAAAAATGTAAAATAAGTTTTCTACTGGTGGGTGAATATACTTCTGGAAAGTATAAATTCTTGTGACAGAGCCATGCCTTTGAATTTGCATCATTCCATGTAGCAGCCGTTGTTTTGGCTGTGGAAGTACTTCCCAAAGCTGCCAACTGTAACTTCACTGGCATTGTCTATTTTCTCCCTCTTCCAGTTCTCTTTCCTACTTCCTGGAGCCTAGATCTTTGGCCTGTCCAATGCCTTCCCTTGAAGCACACCACCCAGCCCTTCTTTCTTTGATTACCTTTCCCTGTCTCTTTCTCCCAAAAGAAAACTCCATTCCTACAGCTAGTCTCTGCTTGAGGTTAGATTTCACGGGGTGATTGAAGTAATTCATGCTCAGGTTTGGATGACTGGTATCAAAGAAAACCAGAGCTGGACATCAGTTAAAGCAGTACAAAGAGATTTTACTCAGGACCTTTGCAATAGAGGGAAAGAGACCTGAGTATAGAACAGAGTTCAATTCTGAATACACCAAGTGGCAGGGTGGGGATTTAAAGCCAAGTAGCAGAGTGGGGAGGTCAATGGATAGAAAATTACTAAGGGAGTAGGGGTAATTCTTGCTTACTGGCCTCACAGGATTCTGGCTGAAGGCAGGCTAGGATGATCAGATATTACCTGGGGGATGATGGGGGCTGAGGAAGATGATCAGATAGCAAAGGTGAGGGATTCTGGCTAAACCAATTTGTCAGGACTCTTGCTAAAATTAGGCGACATAAAGACACATGGAAGTCCAAAAGTCGAGGCCTGGTTGGGAAGAGGATTTACAAGAGCCTGACTAAAGTTTGGTCAATTAGAGACTGTATCACTGGGAAGCATAATATTCTATAAGGAGGGGCTGTGTTTTAAATGAGGAGCAAATCAACTCCCAATCAGGCTCAAGTTTTGAGATGCTTTTCCAGAAGGACTCCTCAGAGTGTAGTCTTGATGTGGTACAATGGAAAGGCCATGTTGAATTTCTTCTGATGAAGAATGAAAAAGTGGCTGAGGCTCTGGGGCCATCAGCAAGGGTTGGAATTGGCAGGGAGTGGATATGAGGTCTTTCTTGCATGTTGAATCCGTAGGTCCTAGTACAGACCCTGGCATAAATAGTGGGAGCTCGGTAAACCTGTTCAATAAATGAACGAGTTTCACAGATGAGGAGGCTGACACATGGAGAACGTGGAGAACTTTGCTCTGTTTCCTTTCACATATCAGTTAGGTAAAAAGTTACCTTTATTTCTCCTGCTCTATCTAAAGGCTGTAGTCGCTAGATAATTGCCAGTCCTTTGCTCATGGATGGCACTGTAATTTATCCGTATGATGAGATGTTATTAGTAGGCTGATTTCCATGTAAGTGTTTAGTCTTTGGAATCAGAAAGATGAGGACAAAGCATTTTAAGTCACACTAGCACATTTTTGAACTCACGACCATTTTCCGCGACTGGAACATTCAGCTTATGAACATGTAGCCAGTGGAGAGAAGGGTAAATCAGACCCGGGAGCATCTGAGTTCTGACTTCAGGCTCCTTTCAGTCTTGCCATGCTGCTTTTCTGAATTAAGTCTACTCCTTTTGCTGGATTTTATTTCATTTTGGAAGAGACTGGCCCTTTACTTTCTCTCAGAACCTACTGAGCCAGGAATTCTTTGGTACTGTATTGAACAAAGCCAGGTGAAGAGAGCAGCCCTTGCACCAGCAGCCTTGGCTGGATTTCTGAGAACCTCTTGGCTCTTCTTAGCAAGATGTCAATTCTGTACTTACCACTTCTACCATGACTCAGATTGAGTGAATACTACTATAACACTAAGATGGTTAGATCAAAAACTCTCCTGTAATTTACATTCTGGATAATAATTTTTAAATTAATCCTTTAAAAGTTAAATGCATCCTAAGAAATAGAACATGGATTTATCTGTGCCAGTTTCTTATCACTAGAAAAAAATTTATAATGCTGAAAATGCCATTTGCCTTGTCTAGGCTTCTCATTATAAGAGAGGCATTTTACATGGCAATCTGAGAGTGAAATGTTTTTGGATTTTATACTGGCCAGGCTGTTCTGAACAGACTCTGAGTGAAAATAGTCAAATATGATAATCATCTGCTTTGAAGAACAGAAGGAAGCCAGTTTAACTTAAGCTGGACTGATTTTTTTCAACTTGGAAGACACCGACTTCTGGTTTGTCAAGAAAGGACAGAGGAAGGAAGTGTTTTCAAGGCGCTCTATAATTTTTTCAGATTGTTTTACCAAATTTCTGCTTGGTTCCTTTCGTGTAAAATGTATTCTATTCCTGCAAAGGCTCAGGTTTTCCCATGGAAGCATGCAGATTTCACAACTCTGTTGAATGAGATAACTTGGCAAATCTCACAGACGTGCAGTGGAGCAGGGTGACATAATGAGGTCTGAAGACCCTAAGTAGGCGTTTCAAATATGTAAAGAGGAGCCCAGTCATTCTCTGTGTGCCCAGGTGACAGCTTGGGTGGGGGGCAACCTAAGGAAGACTCATTCCTCTCTACTTTGAGAAAAGATGAAAGGAAACAGAGGGAAAGATTCCTCCAGAAGTTGTTTGCTTTGTTTTCCCACTCTTATGTATTAGACTCTAATGTAGGCTTTTTTTAGTTTAAAAAAAAAAAAAAATGGAATCCTTTATCTCCTTAGCAGCTACCTCCTGGGAAGGGTGGTGAACGATAATTTAATTACTGGAAATGTTAGCAAATTACATTACTTTTGTTTCATTTTCTAAAACTCAAGTCCACAATCCTTTGTCAACAGTGGTCTCAACTGTGGAAGAGAAACATTTCCTTTCCTGCTGTTTTCTTCGTTTTTCTCTTCTCTTTCCTCCTATCTTCCCTCCATCTTTTCTTCTTTCCCTCCTTTTTTTCCTCTCTCAATCCTGACGGTTTCCTGGGCCCGTACTCCATTTACATCTGCCACCTCTTGATTCTAGATTGCGTTTGGAAGTATGCTGGGCCATGTCATGTATCTGAATTGGAGGTGCCATGACAGCTTGGCCAGCTACATCTGGGGACCCCAGGAGCCATGGGATAACTGAACAGCCAACTGCAGATTCTTATTTGATAATTCTTGCCCTTCTCATAATTTTAAAAAGGAAAAAAAAAAAAAAAAGCTTATTTAAAGCAATCACTAGTGACTCAGATCAACTCTCCTTAGAACTCAACCACTGAACAGTCTCTTTTTAAGATTCCGCTTTCCCTCTGTTTCCCCAGTAACCTTGATTAATTACATTAATATTGGCTTATCACATCCCTGGTAGCTTTCACAAAATGAATCACCTTATAAAGATGATTTTAATTACCATTCCCTTGCAACCTTTAACCATTCTTGCATATGTATTTTGTTGGTAGCATCTGCTTGAATTGCAAATGCAAAGAAATTAAACACTCTAAGAGTGGCCTTCTTCCAGTTTTGTTTTTCAGCAGTTTTGAAATCTGTGTCTGCCAAAATTAATGCAGGTCTGAGACCACACAGTTCATGTAAGTACCTGTTGTGTCATTAAAGACAAAAGAATCCGGTTCCACTGAGAAGTCTCTTCTAGCCTGTGACTCTTCTAAAAAGAAGTCAGTGTTTGAAAATGAGCATCCACACATCTTGAAAACTGAACATTGTCGCTTAGAAATCCTATCTAAATTGGTCCTAAGTCACAATTTCTCTAGGTTTTCTTCTATTCTTTGAAATATTTTCAGGTTTTGATTCTTCAAATGGCAAGCAGCTGTGCCAATTTTCTTGGATTTTGTCATTTGCCAGCTTTTTATTTTGAAAATACCCTCATGCACCATATTCTGCTTCTTTTTCTTACATTTGGGGAGTACTCGGCTTCATTTTCATATTTTCAAATTGCAGGAGAAATAGCAGGATTTTCCCTTCTTCTAGTAGATGCCAAATGAGCACCTATCTTGTCTGCCATGCCATGCCACATGGAACTTCTGGTCAAGGTGTTCCGTAAGGAAAGGGTGACTGTTCTCAGTAGTTGGCAGCCTATTGGGCCTAATTCAGCAGCCTCTGAAGGGAGCCCAGCCACCCACCACCCCTCTCATGGCAGGGGTCTGAAATGCCATGGGTGAACTCGGAGAACATTCCACAGTGTTTCTGGGCCTCTGTCTCCTTACCTGTAAACTTAGCTTAACTAAATTTATCTCCAAGATCCCCTTACAGGGGATTGCAGGGCTATAGCTTCCTTCTTCTGTGTTAAGAGATTATCCCCCTTTAAAACACAAAATTGTACTTTAAACTGTGCTTATTCATTGATTCCACAGCAGAAGCGAGCTTATAGAATTTCTTCTAATTTGAGAGCCTCTGGAGAGTGTGAGGGAACCCGGAATGGGGCCCTCAGAAAGCACCTGCAGACAGATTTCCTTCTGTTTCACACTGCTCCCAAGTGCTGATCAGCCTGACCAACATGGAGAAACCCCGTCTCTACTAAAAATACAGAATTAGTCAGGTGTGGTGGTGCATGCCTGTAATCCCAGTTCCTCGGGAGGCTGAGGCAGGAGAATCACTTGAACGCATGAGGCAGAGGTTGAGGTGAGCTGAGATAGCGCCATTGCACTCCAGCCTGTGCAGCAAGACCAAAACTCTCTCTTTCTCTCTCTCTCTCTATCTATCATCTCACAAACTCTTTAGCATGTCTCAATGTCTCAAGTGACCTGGTCCCAACTTTTACCTCTCTAGCTTTACAGCTTCCTGCCTCACACCCAATACTCCATCCAGCCTTATTAAAACATTTGTGTTCCTACCAGTGTGCCAGGCCTCTTCCTGCCCTGCCCTCCATAACCTCCTCCAAGTCTCAGTTTAAGGGTTGCTTCCATAGGAAGCCTTTCCTACACCACTTGCTCCATCCTAGGGTAAGCCCCCTTACCTGGCTGGCCTCCCATACTCCTTTGGGCTTTCTTCTAATAATGGCTCTTGTCAGAAATACTGTAATATATTTTTACTTTTCTGTGACCTTCACTGAACTTACTATTCACTCCTTTAGGAAAAGAATTGTATGTTTTACACATCATTGCATATAGACATTGCCTACTGAATTGTAGGTGTTCCATAAAAATTTGTCGAATGGATAAATGAATAAATAGAGATTTTAAAAAAGGCAACATCATTGAAACTTGAAAACCCCCTCCCTTTTTTTCCTCTCAAAATTGTTCCTCTCTGTTGACAGAGTTGCAGTCTGGCACAGTCAGTATAAACGTCTTACTTCTCCTAATGCCCTTCCTTAACCTGCTCTGATTCTTGATTTATTCCAAAAGTTAAATTTGAAAGCCTTTGGGTGTGCAAATCCCAATTCATATCCTCCTATGAACAAAACTCCCTATGAGTCTCTGGTCACCTGGCAGAGTTTTTTACAGGTAGCATCACATATGCCAACACTAGCTCTACTAACTAAAATAGCACTAAAAGGTGCCTTGGTGAGAATCCCACACTTTTTGAACTGGAATAGACCTTAAAGTTTAGCCCAACTCGCTTGTTTCCTGGTGACTTTTCAAGATGACAGCGGTTATCAGTTGGAAGGCTTTTAGCTTGTCTTTAGGCTAGCTTACCTAGACAGTCAATATGGCTTTGTAAGTTCCATGTGTCAGATGCAGGCATGATAATGTCCAGCACTATGAAAAGGGCTCTTTCTACGAGTGTTTCATCAGCAGGGAAAATTTTCCAGAGGCCTCCAATAGATTTTTGCCTCCTACTTCATTGACCCATACAGGTCACACCCGCTCCCCCCAAACCAGTCACTTGCAAAAGGGCTGGGTTTATTGAGATAGATCAGGATTTATACAAGAACCAGAAATAGTGGCATTTTATTGAGGCATGGCTATTAGAACAAAATTGAGGTTCCCTCATCAAGGAAGAAGGGAAGAATTTTTTTTGGTAAGCAACTGACTGCTTAGTAAAAAATGGACTGGTATTTTTTTTGCAGTTCTCCATAAGTATATTAATATAACTGTTTTCCATAGTGCTTTAACCATAGAGCTTTACAAATGCCACTCACCTTGAGAAGCCAGGTGAAACTACTCCAGTGTTAGGAATGGGCAGCTTTATTTCTTACTTGTTGCTTCTGTTGCGAATGCCTGAGAAATGTTGCTTCCAGACATTGATCTTTTATCTTTCAGAGTATTTTAAGGAGCTGTGTAGAATTTTTGTTTGATTTATGAACTCTGGGGACAAGATAAATTGAGATGTGAAACACCACCTTTTGTTCTTTCTGTCAATATTCAGATGAAAGTGATGAAGAATGACATTCAGGCTGATATCACAGAGGAGGTGGAGTGGGGGTGGGGTGGGGGGATGATGGGAGGGGTACATGAGGACAGGCAAACACTAAATCTGGTTGTTTTATTAAAAAGGTCAGTGAAATCAAACTGAGCAGAGAGTTTTTATAAACAGAACTAAAGGAAGGTAAGTCTCTAGGTCAGTCTGCTCTCACTCTAGGATGGTTCATAACATAGTCATGAGAACTCCCTTGGAGACGTGAGCAGAGTGAGACTGCTGTCATCATCTTGCTCCCAGTGACCCCAGAGTGGCTGACCACTGACCCCGCTGCTGGGTTAGGATTGAAAAGGTTATAAGTAATAGTATTCATATTTGACCCTAGTTGTTCATAAAACCTGGCATCTTGTTATCCAGGAAACAGCTCAAATGTCACCTCTTCACAGAGGATTTTTCTACCCAAACCAAAGTTTTGTGTCTCCTCCCCGCAAACCATCCCGCCCTTGTGTTTTCTCTCCTATTTGATTTTCTGAATAACACACATCATTATCTGAAATGGTCTGCATTTATTTATTTATTTGTTCAAACTTCATTAGAAGAGAGACTTTGTCTGCCTCGCCCATTGCTGTAGCCACACCACCTGAAGCAATGACCCATAGGATTGGGTGCTCAATTGTTGAATGAATGCGTCATATTTATACAAGGAAGTCATACTCTGTACAGGAAGACAGGAAATTAAAATAGATTTCTTTACACTCAGAATTATGACATGGCTATTTGCCTTGATTTTAGCGAAAATGATACTCATTTATCCATCCATCCATCCAACCAACAAACATTTCTTGATTACTTACCAGGAACTATCATTGTTGCTGGGGTTCCTGTTTGAAAGTAGATTGACATTTAGTAGGGAAGACAGGCATGCAAATAAGTTGTGACTAATAAGTTGTGACTAAAATTATGTGTAAGGAAAAGAGGAAACAATTGATTCTGCTTGGGAAGAAATATCAGGAAGACTTGAACACAGAAAGTAATGCTTGGGCTTGATCATAAAATATGTATGTCTGTTTACTAAGCAGAAAAAGGGAAGGCAATCAACATGAGCCAAGGTGTAAAGATGTGGCATAGTATGGAAGGGTGGAAGAAATGCTATAGCCACACAGGGCAAGACAGTAGCCTTGTATGGGTAAAGGTGGGAGGAGAGGCATGGCACCAAAACTGAGGCTGGAGACCAGGCAGAGGTCCTCAATCCTTGCACGCAGTAGGGTTTTGATGGAGGAAGAAAGGAAAGCAGACAAAATCTCTTTGAAATGTGACTCATAAGCTTTTAAGCAATCTATTGCTAGTGGTCCTAGGTTTTTATTAAATACCTAATGTAAGATAAATCTTTATATAAGATAAACCTTTAGGAAAATATTTGAAAATAAAATTTGCAGTATTTCAGTAATAACCCTCGTTATCTGGTGAGAAGTTACTTAGGAATAGCTTTAAACAACTAGCTTTGGAAAAACATCCCATTTGACCCCAAGGAATTTTATAAAGCATTTTAGCCATAAAGGAAAGGAAGGTTCTATTGAGTTTTTAAAATGGGCTGTGTGAGCCCATTTGTTTAAACTAAACACTGAAGTGCCTTAGGTTTTAATGAGCCTAATTGAAAATTTAGCTAAAAACAACTCATTGGAAACCAGATGGTGCAGCCACCATTGTGAGCTGAGCTCAACCCTCTTGTTTTCTCAAGAGCATGTCAATTTAGCTCCACAGAACTCATAGTACAAAGATGCTATTAATTATGGGAGCCTCTGTACCCTAGTCACTCTCCATCCGCCCTGGCCAAGTCAACACATCCTTCCCCTCTTGGAAATTAACGCTTTCATTAAAATGTGTGTGTGTCTTGGGGAGGTGGTGGGGATGGGAAGGGATGCCATTTCCCCAGGTTTTCATCTGTTAGGGAAAAAAGTTATTCAGTGACACTGGGAAAAGCACAGTAAGGCAAACTTTATTCAAGGCCATTGGGAGAGGCATAGGAACCACTGCAACAGCATCTTGCAGTGGGAGAGAAATAGTGGCCTCAACTTTGAATACAGCTTGAGCAAGTGGGAATTTATAGCCAAGGTTCTGTGTGGGGGTTAGCAGGTAGAAAACTACTAAGAGGAAACTTCAGGATTAAGGGGGATTCTGGCTAAGCAACCTAACAGGACTCTTGCTAAAAATGAGCCTGGGTGATAACACATCACCTGGGGCATGGTGGAGGAGGAGGAACATAATCAGATATCAGGGATGATCAGCTATTGAGGATAGGGGGTTCTGACTAAACTGACTTAGCAGGGTTCTTTTGCTAAAACTGGATTTTACAAGGAAGTGCATAGATAGGCCTAGGATGAGATTCAGAAGGCTAACTAAAGATTGGACAAGCAAAGAATTGTCACATCCTCTTATATGGCACACCACAGCCAAGCTCTGCACTACAGATGAATACCTTGAGGGCTTTAGTGAATGAGGGCAAGAAGAGGGATGTAATAGATCTCTGGAAGAGCACTGGGTGAGGGACAAGGACAATGAAACAGACAATGACAGAGTTCAGAAGTATGATTCCATGATATTATAAAGAGTGCCTGGCTTAATAAGAGGTTGTGCTTTTCAGTTGTGGATACCACTTTCCAGTTTTTTGCCTTAATTTCCATTAATTCTTTACCTTTGGCCATGAGATTAGCCATGCAATTTGTTTTCTCTTCCCTCTTTTTGTATAGTAATCTACTGGGTTATTTCTTTCCATTTATGAGTGTTAAGGTCTTTCCAACATGAGGGTGAAGCAAAATGTAAGGCACTGGAATCCTTTCCACCTCCTTTGTTCAAGGGCTTAGTGTTAGAGGCTCCTCATATCTTCAGTGGTCCTGACTGGACTCTTGTGAGGGGTCAGCTTCTAGGCCACCAGGCAGAGTATTCAGGAATAGTTATCAATTGCCAGTAGACAACTGCTGACTCTTAACCCTAAAACCTAAGTCTTATCCCATCAGCTGTGGGTAGGTTCCTAAGGGTGGCTCTTGAAAGATTCATGTGACTGCCTTCTGGTTAAAGGTTATGTTTAAATATCAGGTCTGTCCTTCCAACTTTTTGTCAACACTCACCTGAATATAAAGTCCAGGTTTGAGATTTATTCCCCCAACATTTATAAAGCACACACTATGTGCCAGATACACACACAGACACACACACACATACACACACACTCTTATATAAAACACACTGCCCTTGACTTTGTGGGATGTAAGCTATGCACAGGAAAATCGCAAAATGTAGATTATTACAGCACACTACAAGGTTGATAGATCCATGAATATTCATAAGAAGAAGTCAAATTTCAGTAGCGTGTTTGTGTATGTGTGTGTATGCACATGTGCATCTGATTATTTTATGTGTGTGCATGAGAGAGACAGAGCTTCTGAGCAGCCCAAGGAGTAAATTAATTAAATTGGTTACTGAGATTGTAATGAGATTATCATCATTGAATTGTCTTAGCTGATACTTCACTAGTAGGATAAACCCCACTTCCAGAGTTTCTTAGAGGGTCAAGTGAACAGGAAGAAAAATTATGGGAACCAGGTGGAGTGGGCAGAAGGAGGGCAGGTCCAGGCATGGTGTCCCTGGAAGAAATGGAGAGAAGTCCTAGATTGGGCCTGACTCAGAAGAGCTTCCTTTTTATCTGTTGTAAGTTGGAATTTGACTGACCCTGACCAAGAGGAGCCTGGACTTGGCTTTTCTTTACTGGTCTCGTGGGTGGCTTATGTAGTTGCTACAGGCGGTTGTGAGGAGAGCCTGTTGGCTTTCCTTTCTTTGATTGACATGGGACATTGGAAAAAGGTGAGGGGAATTAGAAAACAGCTAGAAGGAGAAACAAATGAGTCATCCTCCCATCTCCTAGGCCTTTATTACTTGCATTTTCTTTCTGAAAGTTGATTCAGGTCAGTAGGGAAATCGTTAGGGTGAGATAGTGTAGTTCTTTAAAGATTTCTTACTTATTGATGCTAAGGCTCTTTGTGATGTGCATTTTCTTTGTTCTATTCCTCCACAGTGGTAGGAGTCCTAGATAAAATATTAATCATAAAGGTTTTTAAAAATCATTTCCAATTGCACAGAGATATTAAGAGTTATGGCCACAAAGCCTTGGTACAGCTGTATTTTACTGCCCACATGTCTTCCCAGAGATGACACATATGCTTTTCATTTTGCTGCCATTATTCTTCATGAGATCGCAGGGCATCAGTCATCACTGTGGTGGAAAAATGAAGATGAGGGACAAAAGCACCAGTCTCTGAGCATAAGATGATGTGTTTGTCTGTAGTGGCTAGGGACAGTCTCTAAATGCAGGAACCATAAAAGGCTCTGTGACTTGTACCTCAGGAATGAGATTCATCAGCAATGAAATCAGAATTCCAACAGCAGTTTGTTATTGAGGGAATTCGAGAAGCTGTGTCTCTGTCCGCATGTGTGGAATTCCATCCCCACCGGCAGTGTAATGCCATCAGAATCTGAACCAGGATGAAAGAGTAGCCTGCTCTCCAGAAAGTCACATCAAGTGTGGCTTAGTTTATGGCGAAGATGTACGGGGTGTTGATGTCCCAAGAGAAGGGGCTCTCGGCGGACAATTTTCTTGGCTCTTCGTTGCCAGTGGGAACCCCAGCTGGACTTTGAAAGTGCTATGGGTTCCCAAGTACCTGACGTGTTCTACATGCTTTTATTGTCATTAGAATGTTGTTTTCCATTCTGAGAAGCCAGATCACAAGGACAGAGTGCTGTGATGAGCATAAATACTATCAAACAAGGTCTACAGCAACAACAATAGTTATGTCATGAGCATCTGCTTTGTATTTCACATAGACTCTGTCCCAGCTCCTATCTTAGATGGGAGGTGTTATTCTCAGATGAGGAGACTGAGGCTGAGAGTGGTTAAAGTGTCAGGGTCATGTGTCTGGTAAGGTTAGAGCTGATATTTGGACTCCTGTAATGCTAAGTAAATTTGCATGCTACCATGATGGCCAGTGACATGGAATCATTTAAACCTCTTTTTACATTAAACCTGTGGAAGATGAATTCCCAGTCCTAAAGTACCACCTGCCCTGGTTCTACAGCATGGTTCCTTGCTTCTTCAAAGTCTCTAGGACCTGGCAGAGTAGCACACAGTGGTGAGCAGTCTTCTTTTGAAATGAAATGGGCCCAGGGCTGCCTCCTTCATGACTTCATTGTTCTCTTGGCCGGTTTCTGTGCAGCCACTGGTCATGTCAGTTCCACTTTAAAACCAGAGTAAACAGTTCCTGGTGGGTGCTTTTTAAGTTTAAAGAAAGATGGAAAGGATGTTCAGACCTAGGGAAGTAGACCTGTCTCTCAGCAGCCGAGTTACTCTGCTCCTGATGTTTTTATACCAAACTGAAAATATACCGTCATACACTCACCCCTGGGGAAGTGCAGAGGACTCTCTCTTCATGGGGAGGCCAGTGTTACTCTTTTGTCCTGAGTGAGCATTCAGTTTATTTTGATCCCTGGCCTCAAACTCAGATGCCCTACTGCAGTCACAAAGAAACTCCAAAGTCAGAATGGGGATGGTCAGAATTCATCCACTCCCGCCAGTGGTAATAAATGGCTTCTCTTTTGGGTCAGTAGGAAGTAAATTGGATGACTCCTCAGCTAGTTACCCTTTATAAAGTTATTTCTGACCTTGAAGCTTAGAGGAAATTGGCTGGAGGACAAATAGTATTTCCTAAAGTGTTTATGAAATAGCTCCCCATGATTCTTCATGGCCAGCACTCTGTCCTTTGTGTCTGTGGCTTTGTTTTTTAGTGTTTATGAAGTATTGTAGAAAAGAGTTCCCCAGGCATCTCGTTTGGTTAAGAAGATTGCATCTCCCCATTGGGACATCCTGGCTATTTCCCAGCAAAATGTTCTGCCTCCCTCGACTGTACCACATAAGCTAATTAACCTCTTTATAGATTCTCTTTCTCCTTATTTTAATTCTCAGCTGGTATTTCTCTAGGCCCTGGGCCTTGGGAATTGTAGACTCATTTGTTGAATTTCTGGCAGTGTGAAAATTTCTAATAGTTTGCTTTCTGTTCCCATGCATAGTGAAGTAGGCATCAGAATCAAAGAAAATAATTGATGAAAAAACACAAGGCTTGGAAAACCCCAAAATAATAGCCATGCTCAAAAGAGGCAAGAGGACGATTGGGTACTTGCCTTGTTGGGAGCTGTTTTTCCTCTGTGTGGCAAAGTAGCAAATGGTCATCTTATTAGCTGCTCAGAATACTTCATTCTATAATTCTGTATCTTTCTGTGGTTCTATACAACTGCCTTCCTTTGAGTTCCTCCTGGAGAACTAGACCCCTTCCCCCATCACCACTAAGCCATACCCACAATGAATATAAATCCAAGGAGATGGGATGAATTTCAGAACCATAGAGGGCTTAGAAAGTAGAGAAACCGTTGTGGCATTTACGACTCTTCAATGTCCTCCTTCCAAACAGAAGAACATTTCTGAAACACTGAACAGCAGCCACGCCTGGGGTCCCTAAAGGCACTCCAGGATATGAACCATGACACCTGAGAATGTGCAGCAAAATGAGCTTTGTTCCTTTGGGCCTGTGGCACAAAACATTCCTTTGCCCGTGTTCAGGCACCTCAGCTTGAATTCATTTTGCCTACTGACTAATCAGACAACTTTGTATTTATTCTCTGCTGCTTTTGAAGAGGTGGTATAGTGGATAAGTACTTAGGCTACCTTTTTTGGAAATTTGCCTCTGCAAGATGTTTTAAAATCTGTTGATGAGCAGGTGTTGTCTAGGTAGTGAATAGAAAAATCGCTTTAGCTTGTATCCGGAGTTTGCAAAACAGGAAACTCAAAATGATTTGTAGTTTGATTCTGAAACCATCTTAGCTCTAGCTAAGATGGAGCATTGCTTGTAACCAGACAGCATTTGTCACCCAGAGAGCTTTAGAAAAATCTACTGTTTCCTCATGGGGAGTAGAGGGATAGATTTTCAAGAATCTTTTCGGTTTATTTGAATGTGGGATTTTCCATAACCCAGAGTAATGATTAATAGTTTCTCTGCTCATATCAGGTTTTGTTGGCCAGATGTTTCTTTCGAGAACTTCACTCCTTTATTGTCTAAATTGAATCAGCATCAGATAAAACATATTGCAACCTCAAAGTCAGTTGCAATCCAGCAAAATAAGATGTGGTTATGAACCAAAATTAGGGGAAGAGGCTAGGATGGAGCTGAAAATTCTAAGTGATTTTCAGATATGTTAAAAATGACTTTCTCAAAATTTTGAATCTTTGGAAAAGCCATATGATTAATCTACATACTAAATCCCTTTTTATTTTACTTCTCAGAACACAATTCCCAAAGCCATTACCATACTCCAAATTATAACATTTATTTTGCTTATTCAAAACTGAAAATCAGATCATATTTTCTGAAAATAGCTTTTCTGTACTCATATTTTGCATATCACTTCTTTCTGATTATGAAATTGAAGTAAAGGAATGAGTCTTTATTGTGTTATCTGCCCACAGATTACCACAAAAATGATGGATAAATGCTATGCCACCAGGATTTCCATTTAGCCCTTTCATGTTAGCTGTAAAGGGATAGATAGGCATATGTATCTATATTAGTAGTTGGGAGTCTTCATCCAGTAATGGAAATTGGATCAGTAATAATCATTGTTTTCTGCCCCAAGGAGAGGCTGATAGGATTATTAATATGAATAGTACAAAACATCTGGGTGATGCTTGTATCTAATAGTTTATCTTGGTGATGTATATCCAGAAACTGAATTTACAGTTGCAGGCAGGAAATCTGGGTTTATATTCGAGACTCTGCTTTATATGGGGAAGGGTGAGCAAATATTAAAACCCTAAGAACTGCATTCTCTACTGGTCTAGGTAAAGCCTGAAATTCTGTAAATTAGTTCATCCTTCCTTCATCTTGTAGCAGCCTGATAGAGGAAGAGTGTGGTGGGGTCTTTGGGTTCAGAAGATTTTGGAGAATGGACCTTAAGAAAATCAAATTATGTTTTTAAGACTATTTGTGGTTTTATTCTGTAAAATGTCTTTAGTAATAGGCTACATTAAGATCAGTATAAATGAGCTATGGAAGGTCTTTGTTCTGTTGTTCTGTAAGTGCTAGAAGTTACTGTTTTGCTAAAATAAACGTTCTTAAGAAAAAAGGAAATTTAATGTAGTTATTAATCATTTGCACTTTGGAGTAAATTAAGAATTTAAGAGCAGATATTAAAAACACTATTTTTTATTTATAAATAAATGGCTTATAAATATAAATAAATGGTTTATAAATGATTTAAATGGCTGGTTATCTGAGTCATGCCCAGAAAATGAATCCTGAAAGACACACTTCACAATTTTGCTAGTTGTGTGTTTTATTTGAACTCTTGAAGGCCAGCTAGTTGCATTCTTTGTTTTATTGATTTTTCTGGAAGTTTTAATGTGTAGAATGAAGGCATTTCCTGCTATTTTCCAATCTTCAAGAATGAATTTTTAATTTTGTGAGTTTTGCTCTTTAACGGAAACAGTGGCTAGATTTGTTTGATCAGAGTTTCCCTTGGGGAGGGTAGTGAAAAGGTGATCTGTTCAGAGAGGATTTGGGAGAAGGTGATATGTTTGTCACTTCAATTTATCCTAGGGTCTTGATGGTCCATCCAGCCTAAACTTCCTAACCGTGACATTTGAGATAATTGCGGGGTTGGGGGGGACCTGTCTTCTGATTTCTTTTCTTTTCTTTTTTGTTTGTTTGTTTTTTTTTTTTTCAGATGGATCTATGAGAAAGGAGGTTACTTCAGCAATTTGGTCACAAGCTTAAAGTGAGGGTTGGGATACAGAGGAGCAAGTTGAGTCCTCATCACAGATTTTGTTTTTAGCTGGATTTATCAGACAACCATGTATGAGAGTGAAAGAAGTAAGCCAGAGTGAGGGGTGCCTGAAATCAGAGACCTTTCCCATCTCACTGAGGCTGCAAGAGGGACAGCTTTGAAGTCATGGTTTAATATTTCCAGATACTTTAGTTTTTGTTGTTGTTGTTGTTTTTCGGAGACAGAGTCTCCCTCTGTCGCCCAGGCTGGAGTGCAGTGGCGCAATCTCGGCTCACTGCAACCTCCGCCTCTGCGTTTAAGTGATTCTTCTCCCTCAGCCTCTCAAGTAGCTGGGCCTACAGGCGCCCGCCACCACGCCCGGCTAATTTTTTTTGGTATTTTTAATAGAGACGGGGTTTCACTGTGTTAACCAGGATGGTCTCAATCTTCTGACCTCGTGATCCCCCCGTCTCGCCCTCCCAAAGTGCTGGGATTACAGGCGTGAGCCACCGCGCCCGGTCCTAGTTATTTCTTAAAGTTGACTAAGAGTGGTTTCCTTTGGCCCCCCGAAACTATACATTCTAAAATATGAAATGCTTCTCTACACCCCTACTCCATTTAAATTTTCTGAAGTGCCCATTTTTCCTGTCTTACATGGTGAAATTCTAGCTATTTATTTTTATGTTCTTCAAGATTTAGATGGTGTCACCAGGAACCGAATGCTCTCCCCATCCCACCACCCCATTATTTTCTTACAAAACCCAGATTAAGTTTTTCCCAGATAAACAGATAAAACTAACCTAGCTCATTTCTTACATCAAAGTTAACATTGTGAATGTCAAAGAACCAATGCTATGCAATGATGTAAAATATCACTCTAATTTAATTCCCATTGGCAGGCCACATGTTTACTTCAGTGTTTTACCTTCTAAGTGGGCAGAACAATGCAGAGATAGCACAGCTGTATTTTAATATGCATGTTACCCACCTTGAATTATCATAAGGCAGCTTCCTAATGCTCTAAAATGGAAATATATGACACTTTCAGATAAATGTCGTGCACACTATTTGAGTTTTTGGGGTGGTTTTGTTTATTCCTCTCTCCTCCCCTCGTTTTTAATTACATCTGCCTATGTAAGCGCCCAAGTTAATTTTCATCAGCTGCCCATATCGCTTGAGTTTTCTAGTTCTTGTGTTCAGAACAGTTATCTATAGTTAAGTTTTGAGGCTTAAAAGTCAGTCATTTATTTAGTACCTACTGTATGCCCAACACTAGGTTGTAACCAACTAGTGAACATAGGGAAAACGGAGGCGTTTCCTCCTACACAAACTGCTTGCAATGAAGATGTGTTTATAGGGGAGGGGAAACAATGGCTGAAGGTAACATAGGAGATTGTTTTGGCTGTTAAGTAAAGAGATACCACACACACACACACACACACACACACACATTTTGTCTATGCAAATGAACGACCTTTCCCTTAGAGAATTGTACCTATTACCTTCAAAACTGTTGCAATTGCCCTACATATTGGGGAGCTACTTTCTTTTGGTGATGAAATACACAAACCACAAAATTTCTTTTTGGTCTGTTATCATTTTAACTTTCTAACAGTTTTATCCAACTCAATCTTTCACCTTCCTTACCAGTTTAGAATGACATTAAATGTAAAAAATTAAATATGCTTTTTAATAAAGATGGGCCATATTCTTTTTCAATATTCAAAGAGATGTGATGTAGGTAATTTCAGAATGATTTAAGCATCAATGGTATTAGTGCCTAGAGACAACATTCATTTAGAGTACAAGTTTAGCTACTTTTGCTAAATAAAATTGGGTACATTATGTATATTAAGTATCAAATAGTGTATGTGTGGAATACAGGTTCTTGATAATGTAGGCTCCAACTAAGGGCATATAGTCTGTGGTTCTGAGTTAGATGAAAAATGTCCTAATAAGGAGCACCTTGCAATGGCCCTTGCTCTGTGCTTTAGCCCCAGCCAGCTTTCCCAGGACAGAGGAACTCATCCCAAGACCGTGGCAGGAAGGTTGATAACTATTAGACAGTACCTGTTTCTCACTTCTGGGCCTAGCTGTCAGTTCATATGTCATCCCAAATCATTACCCAAACATGCAGACATCATCTGATGCCTCTGACAATACAAGTAGCCAGCCTCATTTTAGAACAGACCAGAGTACTCTTGACATTCTAAATTGTCATCTTTTAATGGACTCATCCCTTCTTCCTTCTTTAGGAAGTTCTCTTATCTGTGTCCTGGTCTCTACTGTCTGTCCCTGCTGTTCTCTGCTGTCTGTATCTGCTGTTCTTCCCAGATCACAGGCAGGTTCCAACATGTGCTTTAATTTAGTCTCATCTCTCATAGGATGTTGCCCACCTTTAACCTGTCTGGCTGTTGGTGTGTGTACATGATACCACTTGTTGGGTTATTCTGGTTTTCCTTCTGCTATTTAGATGAGAGCTTCAGTCATTCTCTCGTCACTCAAATGCTTTCAGACACAATAACACACTAGGATTGTGACCATTTGGTATTTGGGGTCTTTGAATAATGTACACTGTATTTGACAGTGGTCTGGGACACCATCAATTGATAATTGTTACAGCAGAGGATTGCAAGATAAAAACAAATCTCTGTCATCAAAGTCAGAATCCCAAATGTAGAGTAATAATGGAAGTTTGTAGCATTTTTAGAGCACTATACGGTTTACAAAACTTTCACATTAGCTATTTTAGTTCTTATAACGGCCTTAAGTATCATTTCTCTGGTTTTAGTGTGGAAACTGAGATCTAAAGAGATCTGAATGATTTCCTCATGGTCACACAGCCAGTGAGTGACAGAACTGAAGGGATCTGACCACAGGGCCTGTGTTGTTCCCACAGCTGAAGGAGTTGGAGTTCCTACTTTCCTCTGAGCTAGCTGCATGACTTTAGAGAAGTAGGATGGAAGGGTTTAATATTCCTACTTGAATGTCTCCAATATTCTTCATTTCTAATTTTTTAAGTCTATTAGGTTTGGACATGAAATTTTTAAAGGGCCTAATTTAGATGTCTAGGAATCCCTGTTTCTGAATATTTTGGGGGTCTAGGGCTTAGGTTACATCTTGGAATTTTTAAGGTACTGGAGCTATTTAACCTAAATCTCAGTACTGCAAAGAAGCTGTCCCATCCATCAACACCAGTTTCCCAGGCAAACAAGACTGTTCAGTCTCTTCAAGGCCTCCCCCATGAATGTTAGAGGGTGCTGGCATTACCGGAAAACAAAACTTCCATCCAGGTGTGGATGAGCTCCTTCTGAGAAGGGAGTAATCAGTATGGACTAAAGTAAATGGGAATTCTTCCTGAACATGTGCCATCAAGCTATAGAGCAGAAGTTGGTGAAATTTGAAAGGCACAGTAACAAAGGCAGAAGCATGTGGGCATGGCTAAGAGCCTGGCCTTCCCAACTGGCTGACTTCGGGACTGTGCCTTGCTCTCTTCATTAGTATAATGGGGGTGGTAATAGCACCTACTTCATATGGGCAATGTGGGGATTAAATAGTAATCATGTACAACCTTAGCCTGACAAGTTAATATACAGTAAAAGCAAACTATTAGTTACTAGCTCAGTAAGAAACCAGAATAGCTGGGAACAGTTACAGAGTCTTGGTAGGTTGGGTTGGGTGGGTTGGATTGGTTCCAACTGACAGGGAAAGACCCTACTTGCTTCAAGAGTGGATGAAATAAATAGCTATGGAATAACTGTATGTGAGAACGTGCAAAGTATATGCTTTCCTGCAGGCTCCTCACTTAATATATATTGTAAAAGACAGTAATAGCTAATATCATAGGTAGCAAATTTGACATTTGTTCATTCGTCTTTTTGTAATGAATTATTCAAGGTGAATTATGCTGATGTGTACCACCATCATTCCATTTGATTATGTGTCTTAATGTATAATGTCCTAAGGGCTGCCCAGGACTGGTGAGCAGTAACTCACTGCAGGAGGCCCCTGCTTTGCCATTTCCACACCACTGCACCATCCCTCCAGCCCCCTTAAGTTGGCAACAGGCCACTCTGTCTTGTCTAGTCATGGTGATGGAGAGCCTGAGTGATTCTTAATCAAAGAAAATGACAGCTCCATTTACATTTGTACAGATCTGATATTCACATTTGGATGTATGCCTAAAGGTACCTGGGTTGAAAATATGTGGTATAACATTGCTTTATCTTCCTAAATCATCCTGACACAGCCTTGCACTTAATAGGGAGTGGGACCCAGAATCGTGAAATAATAGCAGACATGCCACTGGGGGCTGGATTTATGTTTTATGAGATAAAGTGGTTCTTAACTATTTTTGTTGCCATGTTCAATAGCTAGTTACTTTTAATGTTTCTACAATAAGAAAACACTATGCAAAGATACACTTTAATGGAATTTCATAAGCTTCTACACTATGGGTAATAACCAGAGCTCTGAAAATAAAACTGTTATTGTCACTTGCATTTTAAGTCAGATTTACAGCTTTCTTTCATTTATGACTTTGTCCTAGTCTGAAAGCAAAATCACCATTTTATTATTTCTTATTCAAAGGTTGAAAGAAAAAGGTACCAAGTAAAACGATTTTGTATGACAAGATCATAGGACTTGGCAGCAAAGACTTGGATTGAAACTTTAGCCTTGCCATTAACCAGCTGTGATGTTGAGTAAGTCATCTAGTCTTTGGCTCACTTGTAAAATGGTATAATATTGATACTATAGTTGTATTGTTATTACCTGGAATGACACCCCACTCTTATGATTCACAACCTGGACTTTTTATGACCCAGGTCTGTTTTGCTTTTAAAATCTTAAATGTACAGCATCCCAGTCTTAGACCATAGCCTTTGATGCTTCCAGCCTGTACTCCCTCACACCCTACACACCTGTTCTTTGATGTTGACTAAGCCCTTGGGTCTTTTGTCAGTCTCTCAGTCCCTGTGAAACCTTAATAACTTGTCTCTCCAGCCTTGGGCCTCATGATTCCTTAATTTAATCAATTTCGGCCAACATGTACTATCTCCTTTATCCTTTGTTCCTCCATAATATCCACCTTGCAGACCCCTTCCCTCAGGTCAGTCTAGCTGTTTATTTTTCTGCATTTGGGCTGCACAGCTCAACTCAGCACTGCTTAATAATCAACTGTATGTACCTGCTCAGTTCCTTCTCCTGTTCCCTGGAATAGTTGCTCCCTATCTCCACCTCTCTCCTCTTCTCCCTTCCACTGCCCCTGCCTTCATTGTTCTCCACAGGTGACCTTCTTCCATGTCTTTTAGAAAAAGTGGAGCCATTGGACAGGTATCCCTCATTGGGTAGATATCCCACAGGTCTCCCTCTGCCTCTCTCCTCCTCAAACTCATCTTCTTCGCACATTCTTATCTTCTTTCATCCTACCTCAATGTAAGACTTTTCCCTCTGTGTGAGAGGACTCCTCCTGCTGTTTCTGTTGTCTCCTCCCTTGCCCGGAATTGCCTCTTTCCTCTCAGGATGCAGACATCTTCAGTGAGGACCTCAGGAGTAGTTTCATCTCTTTTCAGACCAAGCAACTTTTTTCTACCCTCTTTGCCTCCACGTAGTCACCTCCCATTTTTTCCTTCAGTCTATACAAACTAATGTATGTCTCTACATTGCTGTCTAAGGTCCCAGGGGCTTCATAATCGCCAGATTGAATGAGCTCTTTTTAGTCTTTATTTCACTTGGTCTCCTATGGCACTGGCTCTGACCATACCCTCCTTTTTGAAACTCATCACATCCTCCTTCCTGAAACTTTCTCTTTTCCTTGATTTGCAGTCATATTGCTACTTTCTTTTTTCCCACCCCCTGGTTGTTTTTTCTTGGTGTTCACTGTGAGTCCTTCTGTCTCCATAGACTGACTTGACCTCCTGAAGCCCAGCCTTCTCCACTGGACTAATGGACACATCTGTCTGGATGTCTGCCAGGCCCCCGAAAACCTTGTATGTCCTCCACTGAAGTTACCTCCTGCCTTCTTCATGTTTTCCCCCTGAGTCTTCTGTCTCAAAGAATGGCACCCTTACCCACCTAGCTTGTACACACCAGAGATGTTATCTTCCTGGAGGTCTTCTCTTTCAGTTATCCAGAACGCTATCTACATGTCCTGTTGATTCTACTTCTTATTTATTCTTTGGATCTATTATTTTTTCACTGCCAGCCTTTGTTTCAGATCCTGACTGAATTAATCGTCTCCAAATCTTGGTAGAGGACAGATGAACTACAATCCTGGATCTGGGTGGTAGTGGGTAGGAAGGTGGGGAAGGAGTGGGGAAGATGGTGAAAGGGTAACCTTTCTGGAATCCAGTCTGATCCTGTAACTCCCAGGTGTAAACTCTTTATCATAGTACTCCTTAGCGTGACATAGGAAGCTGTTCTTGATTGGGACTTTGTCTTCTCCAATTGCATATCCTGCTATTTTCTACATACACATGGTGTCATAGCCATACACAGATTCAAGCCCTTCCTCATACATTGGCCAGTGCCTTTACTTGGTGCTTGAAATGTCCTTCCTTGTCTTCCCCTCAATCTTATTCTCTGATCTTTTAGGACTGAATTAAAGTCCTACCTTTGCTACCATCTCTGTTCAGCCCAGTCTGAGTTGGTTGCTCTGTGGGACTTTTGGCCATCTGTTCATCATAATATCAACTTCTCAAGCTGCCAGGCCCCTGAAAACTTTGTATGTCTTAGACTGAGGTTACCACCTGCCTTCTGAAAACTCCATTTTGAGAAATGATAGCTGAAAACTCAAGATCTTGTGGGAAAAACTAGTGCTAGAAAGACTAAGATTGTAAGTGAACTCCTGAAAATATTTTCAATCTAGTGAAACTGTTAGAAATATTTTTTTTGTTTGCTAAAAGGAAGCAATAAAGAAAACGCAGAAGTCAAGCGAGTTGCTGCCTATGTTAAATAATAGATATTTTCAACAAGTCATCTAACTTTTTTGTGCATTTCCTTATTTGTAAAATGAGGGTAACAGCATAATGGGCTATGATGAGTATGATGAGTTAATGTATGTAAAATGCTTATAAGAAAACCTGACATAGTAGATATTAGCTATTAATAATAATTTTCATTTACCAACTACAAATCTTTAGACTATTTATTATTTCCAGCCCTCCTATTTTGCTGAGGTGATTAGAATCTGTTTTTTTTTTTTTTTTTTTTTTGTAAACAGTTAAATATCTTTTTTTTTTTTTTTGGTCTGGTTCTCCACCCAAGTGTCAGTGGGATCTAATTTATTACTCATGCTTGTGGAGCCATCTTAGTTTCCACGGTTGTCTCAAAGGTGTATGTTTTTCTTTGACTAGAGAATGGCTTTGGGATGATGTCTATCTAAGCAAATTAGGCCCAGGGAATATGACAGAACAATCCAACCTTTCTCACCCTCTCCTACAGCACTCTCTCTTCCTCGCTCACTCACACATAGCTCCTTTCCCTCTACCTGAAGCTGCACCCTCCAGGCTTCTTTGCTTTCCTTCCTGTGTGTTTTCAAGGCTGCCCCTCACAAGCATCTACTTCTGTTCTTCGTCTATTCCCCTCCCCCAAGTCTGTCTTGTCTGTCTGTCTGTCCCTCTCTCTCTCTCTTTCCTGTTTCCAACAGGATTTGATATTGATTTACTTAAATCAAAATAGTCATAATACCGAAAATGTACAACAAAAGAAAGTCATGACTATAAGTTCCATGAGGGCAAAAAATAGCATTTTATTCAGACCTGTATTGGAGTAGGCATTCAGTAGTGAGTAAATTCTTAGACGGAGGAAAGTTACCAGAAGCAAATGAGATGATCTACAGAAAAGAAATACATAAACTGTAAAAATTAGTATACAGATTTTAAAAATCAATCTGTTCTTCCCCTCTTCCATTTGAATAACCATAACACCTTGATTATACCAAACTCTTGACGATCTATTTTTTTTTTTTTTATTGTAAAAGTGTCTTAAAAAGATGTCCCAACCTTCCTGGGTAACTCTGGTCCTTTAATCACCTTCACAAATCTACTTTATAAGAAAATTTAAAACTTTAAATTATGGTTTAAATATCGCTTCTTTTATTTTTAGTATGATAAGGTGATCAGCTCTTCTGGTGACATTCATGTATTTGTATGTTATTACGTATTTTTTTTATCAACCCATTCCTGAGGCAATGTATGTCTTAACAGTTTTCCCTGATTGTGCTGTTTACCACATCATTTCAGATCATGCTCAAAGGATTCTCTAAATTCTCTAACTTTGATTTAGGTGGTGGAATTTGTTTTAATTACATCCTTACCTAAGTTGATTGTTGAAGAGTGAAAGTTCAAAGTCTTTGTTTTGTAGAGCCCAAGTCCCTACACAACTGGCACCTTTATACACAGTGGAGGTAGAAGTACAACACGTCTGAACTACTGCATCCTTTATTCAGACTTCTTTTTTCCAGTCATTTGCTTTAATACTGTATTTCTTAAGAGTTCTAAGAGTATTGGCAATCCAGGAAGAAATTGCTCATGAATCATTATTGGTATAGTTAAATGCAAAATAGCAGTTATGAAGTTTATACAAATCTCTCTGTAGCTTCCTTGCTCCTTTTTCATAATCTTGTAGTAATTTCAAGTCTTTTGTTGAAATCTCGACAAGCCCTATGATATCATACTCCTTATTAAAATTATTAAATTTAAATAATTTTAGCAATAAATATAAAATATTTAAAGAGAAGCCATAAGTTGTCATCCTATCACTATTGAGTTGATTTTTCTAGTAAAGTATATCAAACATGGGTGTGTCAATTAATGAAATGCAATAATAAAGTTCATTTCTATCTCACCTTTGCAACATAGAGGCGAATAGATTAAATTTCGAGTTCAAAAACATGATAGTTTTCTTTAGTATATTTACTTAAAGTCATGGTAGAAATAGTATGTGACCAGATGAAAAGTATGTACTGGCTAATGTATTAGCCAGTACAAAATAAAATTGGAATGCAGCAAATCCCGTTTTGGCTATCATTTATTAAGTTCTTTGAGAAAAGTGGTTTTTCCCCCAGAATAAGTGAGTATGTTTGAGAAGTATTAGAATCCTGGCTTTTTTTGAGTAAACGAGTTGTCTCCTGAGAATAGTATAGCATTAAGCACAAAGTTAAAATTTTATTTCTATCTCTAAAAAAACAAAATTGCAATCCTCTTCAATTATTTTCTGCACTTGAGCTTTTTCTCGGAGGACCTTACAAAGTAAATTAGGGAAGAATATTCTGGATCTAACATCAATGGTTCTCTCTCAATGAGTTAATAAAGGTGGATTTCTTTTCTCAAGATTTTTCTTTAATTATTGTGTTTCCTAAAGACCACATATATTAGAAATATATGGTGTCTTCCCCCAAGTAAGATGCCATGAGTTGATCTTGGCCATAACTGATTTGGAGAAAACCTCTGAAAATGGAACAAACAGGGAAAATAAAATACGTATTTTTTATAAACCTTCCTCTAGTAATAAAATCCATTAAAAATGAAGCTAAATTTTGTTGTGCGAGAAATTTAAATAATTTAATAATAAAACTGACTTAAGACTCAGGTCCCTCAGAAATGAAGACAGTGCTTTATATATAATAGCTGCTCAGTAAGGCGTCTATGAATTTGACTTTTAATTAACAGGGCTACCAACATGCTGAACCCCAGAAGATGCCACTTATATAGAAAACAATGGGAAGGGTACTTTTTGGAGTTGTGTAACAATGTGGCTTGTGAGTTGGAGAAGAAGGTGTTGGGTTTTTTTTTTTTAATTTACTATAAATATTATGTTCATTTTATGTGAAATTAGAGTTTCTTCATAAGACCTTTGTTTGTAAAAACTTGACCACATTCCAAAGGGCACTGAAATCCATTTCAACTTACAGAAATGATGCCCTTTCAGGAAATTTTTATTGGCTACCCTTTTCCTTAATAGTGGAATAGTGTATGTATTTATGATATGTTGTGAATCCCTGGGCAGGAGTTGTTAAGGTTAGACAACTCCATTGAATGTGGAGTTCAGAAGAACTCACCTTATCTGGACACTCCTGTTTTGCATTTTAGTTCTGGAAGGGAAAACAGGCATAACAAGTATTTCTATTTCTATTCTTTATGAAATCCATGAGAGCTAAAAAGATTTGCCTAGAGCCTTATTGAAAATTGAAAACTGATCAAATTCTAAATAGAACCCATGTATTTTACTCCTTTAACTCCACTGCATTTATTATTTCCAAAGTTTTTTTTATGGCTTCTGAATTTGTTTCCGAAAATGTATTCTTCTCAAAAGATTTTTTTATGTTTAAAATGTAAAAACAGAAATAATATGTTTAAGAGGTATAATTCAATCTTTCAAAGCATCACATGTATGATTGCTACATATTTTTCAATATTCAAGCCCGTGACTTGTTGAATGCTCATCAGTGGTTAATAAGTATTGTGTTATTATTGGCCTTAAATAACTATCACTCAGTGGTTTATTAAATCTAAGACAGATTTTCTGGTTAGGAGTTCCTGGGATATCATAAGGTATATTTTAATGATTAAAAGCCAGCAGTTCAGTTATTTTGCGTGTATGAGCGATAATTTTCTTTGTTTCTTTCTTTCTTTTTTTTTTTTGAGATGGAGATTCGCTCTGTTGCCCAGGCTGGAGTGGCACAATCTCGGCTCACTGCAAGCTCTGCCTCCTGGGGTCACGCCATTCTCCTGCCTCAGCCTCCTGAGTAGCTGGGACTACAGTGCCCGCCACCACGCCCGGCTAATTTTTTGTATTTGTAGTAGAGATAGGGTTTCACTGTGTTAGCCAGGATGGTCTTGATCTCCTGACCTCGTGATCCTCCCGCCTCGGCCTCCCAAAGTGCTGGGATTACAGGCGTGAACCACCGGGACCGGCCAGTTTTATTTTCTTAATGTCCCTCATGCAGACAGAAGCCACCAATGAAATAAACCATTAATGTTGCAAACACAAGACTGCTGAATTAAATGCTGAAAAAAAAAAAAAAAATGCAGAGTCCCAACCAATGTGATTGAAATCAGATACTGGCAACTAGGTTGAAATTAGACTTGATATTTTCAGATCAGATGCTGTTAGAAGAGCTCCTGCTTATGAGTCTTTGAGCATATGCCTACACCTATTTCACAACTGAAAATGAGGAAGAGGAGGAAGGAAAGCAATTTTCATGTTTTTGTGCAGGTGACCTTAGCTGACTGAGGTCTTAACAGTTTAGGCAAAGTTTCCATCTTTCCACATTTATGTCAGGGAAAGAGGATCAAATGTTCTCTTTGGTTCAAAAAGCACAGCCTCATTCTTAACTGCTACCTGTAAGGTTGATCTGTTGGCTGCTGCTAGCAGAAATATATCTTAGAGATACAGTTACCTCTACTTCTATACTTTATATTGCTAATATTTAAATAAAACATATATATTTACAGAAATAAATCTTCCTAGGTGGAAAACATATGCTGATTATCAGGCATTTTAATTTATAGTTCTGTTCTTTATTCTTTAAACATTAGAGAGAATTTAAATAGAATTTAAAAAGAGAGAGACAATATCTTATTGTTTCCTTGACTTATATGCAAGGCCAATATGAAAGGAAAATACGACCTGGAAAAATCTTGGTTTTTTTGAGCCTCAGTTTTAAAGTCTGATAATAGTACTTGTTCTATCAGAGTTGTTATGCCTTCAAGTAAGAAGTGCTATGAATTTTTTAAAAGAGAACAGAAGTGCTGTAATGCCAGCACTTTGGGAGTCAGAGGTGGGCAGATCACCTGCGGTCGGGAGTTCGAGACCAGCCTGACTAACATGGAGAAACCCTGTCTCTACTAAAAGTAAAAAATTAGCTGGGTGTGGTGGTGCACACCTGTAATCACAGCTACTTGGGAGGCTGAAGCAGGAGAATCACTTGAAACCGGGAAGTGGAGGTTGCAGTGAGCCAAGATCGTGCCATTGCACTCTAGCCTGGGCAACAAGAGCAAAACTCTGTCACAAAACAAAATGAAACAAAAATCAAAATGAAACAAAACAAAAAAAAGAACAGAAGGACTTGGAAAAGCGTTTCCACAAAGAGGTTAGGGATTTATTCATGCAGCACATATTGATTGTGTACCCACCATGCAGACACTGATCTGCTACTGAAGATGAAATAGTGAACGAGACAAAGAGAAGGCCCTGCCCTCAAGACACTTCCCTCCTAGAGCAGGAAATGCCTGGCACACTTGATAAATAAATAAACTGTATAGTTTGTTAGATGATCTGTAAAGCAGGGAAGGAGGATAATGAGAGTTAAGGTGGAGTTGAAGTTTTAGATATTGCAGCCCAAAAAAGGCTATTGGAGAAGAGTCATTTGAGACTCTTTGACACATTCGAGTCAAGACTTGAAGGCAGTGAGCATTCAAGTGTGGCAGAAGGAAGAGACATGTAAAGTCCCCATGGTACATTGGAGGAAACGGAGAAGGACGCTAGACCTGCAATGTGGGTGAATAGGAGACTGGGGGGGAAATAACAGGAGAAGAGAACAGAAATGGAACCTCATAGTCACACTAAAAGCACTGTGATAACACCATTTACCCAGCCACTCTATCAAGTGTATCTACATATGTAATTTAATCCTTACTACTGCAACCTAGTGAGTTAATTGTTTTATATCAGTTCTACACAGTTAGAGGGTTTAACTCTAGACCTACTAAGTAGTCCAAGGGAACCTCATACCTCTTTCAAAGCCTTTCCTCTTAACCTCCACATCCTATATAGGGCCTGCAGAGCTCTAGCTACAGATAGTCAGTTCTTTCCTAGACTATGTGAAATACCTGCTTCAAAAGAGAAGATGGCCAAGAGTCAGCAAGATGCTCTCCTTGCCCATCTCACGATCCCTGATGAGTCAACCTAAACTGGAGGCATGAAAATGTGGTGGAGAGAAGAATTTCACTGGAGTCAGGGAAAACTCACCCTCCTTGAGACAAAGCTACCCGATAGGTCACAGTTGGATCGCAGCTAAATTTAGCTATAAATCAATGCATTAACTAACTAGTCAGCTACACTCCCATTCAGGCCTACCCAGAGCTTGGGGCAGATCATATTTACTTAAAAGAGCCCTTGTTCTTTCTCAGTGTGTCATCATATTTCACCCTCTTCCCTCCCCCAAGATTTCAGACCAAAGTGTTCTCAGCATTACTGTCCTGATGGGAAAGTACAGGTTTCTGAGAGGCACTTGACTCCTTACTGCCAGCAACTAGCTTCCCAGGGATGGATGTGTTTGCTGACAAATTGCTGTAGTCTATGATGGCCATCACTTTGAAAGATTAGGAATATGTAAGAGCCATCCTGCATTTATAAAACAACTTTCAGTTTTCTAACGTCCTTTTTGTCCTCTCACCCTCTTCCCCAAAGAACAATATGCAGGTCTTTGCTCAGAAAGCACAATCGCAAATGCAGTCTGTGCTGACACAGAAGACATCTGTTGGAGGGGGAGAGATATTTTCAGCCTTTGCAGAGATCTGGGTCTTCTGCTATTGCAGGTGGAACAATTAATAGGCCATAATTATTTCTTTCATACACTTTGGAGAGTCTTTATTTGGATGTTATTCTTTGACCATCTTGAGTTCTTTAATCCTTAAGTACCTAAAAGGTGGTGAATGGTATCAGTGATATAGAATAATGCTGTTCATTTATTTTTCCTAAAAAATTGAATTTTGCTTTCCTTATTTCTTGGAAACAGATCACTTACAGCAATTGCAAGATTCCTATATCCCTGCATTTGAAGAACATCCATTGGATAAAGGCAAACGCCTTTATTCTCTTGTCATTGACCATTATATTTTTAGCTTAAAAGTTCACATGACTTATATTTTAATCAAACAAAATAATATGTTTCTGAATTGAGCTCCTGGAAGGTTTACTTATAGTTTTAAGAGTTATTAAGACCTAAATATTGTTTTAAAATGAAAATAGGATGTTCTTTCTAAAATTAATATAATTAGCCAGAATTGTGTCCAGTTAAACCAAGTTCCGTTTAGTCCTAATAATACTTCATTAGATTTTTAAAAAATTTAGAATATGCTGCTTAAATGGGAAAGTCTTAGAATTGGCCTCTTACACAAAAGTCAGTTGCAAAGTGGTCTCAGAAGTCACTGGGTATAGTATTGCCCGTGTTCTTAAAGAACATACATTTTTGGGGTTTAAGAAAAGATTTCACCTATAAGATTCTACTAAGCAAAGAAAGAACAATTCATCTGCTGTGCCTCCCTTAAGCCATGGGAGATCCCTGAGGTCAAGACCTTATCTTTTGATCTTTGTAATATTAGTGCCTACTGCAGAATCTGTCATTTCATAGACTTCAGCATTCATTGAACACCTATTAAATGTCAAATTCTTTTAAAACATGGTTTCTCAACCTTGACTCCATTGACATTTTGGACCCAATTATTGTTTGTTGGGGAAGGGTGGTGTCCTGTGCATTATGAAGATTTAGTAGCATCCCTGACCTCTACCCACTAGTTGTCAGCAGCTGCAGTCATAGCAATCAAAGGATGTCTCCAGACATCATCAGATGTCCCCTGGGAAGCAAAGTTGCCCCATTGAAAACCACTGTTTTAAAGGGTTTGAGAGAGATAATTTACATTTTGTGAGATAAAAAAAAACAAAAACAAAAAAACTGCTTTTAAAATTCTCTCTTCTCCATATGTACATATTTACAATGTAGTATATTTCCATATGTACAATATTATCTTTTTTATTTAATTTCTTTTAGAGATCAGATCTCACTCTGTCCCCCAGGCTGGAGTGCAGTGGCACAGTAACAGCTTACTGCAGCCTCAAACTCCTGGGCTCAAGTTATCCTTCCACCTCAGCTAAGTAACTGGGACTGCAGGTGTATGCCACTAGGTCTGGCTAATTTTTAAATTTTTTTGTAGAGACGGGGTCTCACTATATAGCTCAGGCTGGTCTTGAGTTCCAGGCTGCAAGTGATCCTCCTGCCTTGGCCTCTCAAAGCACTGGAATTATAGGCATGAGCCACCACACTCAGCCTATATATGTTTTAGGTATATAAATTTTAGATATAATTTTAATAACATACATGTTCTGTGTATGTATAATAAACACACCCATTCTTATAGGGGAGACATTTGGCTGAGAGTGCTCACTGTAGTCTTTTTTTTTTTTTTTTTTTTTTTTTTGGTGGGAATCATTATGACTCCAGTAAGTTGCTCACTAAATTTCATCTGTCACTGTGTTCCCGCTCAGATACAACTAAAGCCTATTGAAATTGATTTTTGTGTCAGTAACAGAGCAGGGAGTCAGTAAGAACCTGAAAGCTTCCCTTTCATTACTAGTCTTTTTCCCCCGTATTACTTTAGATTTGGTGGGCCCTAATTATATTCCAGTCTTTTCCCTGCTGACATTTCTTTTGTTTTAATTAAAACTGCTGGAGGTTGGAGGACACTGTGGGAGAGGGTTTATTCATCAAAAGCCCAAATAAAGAGCCAAATGGGTCCCCATTTGTGTTCCTGCCACCCCAAGAATGATAGCTGGGAACACTGTGGTCCTTTGCCTTTGTTTTTTCTCATGACACCAGTGTGGTCCTTTTTCTTTCTGAACAGGAGACTGCTCCTGCTGCTGCTGCAGAAGTCTATTAAATGATTGAGACAGCACTGTGGGTGGACTGGCTTCCTGTCGAAGCCATACATTAGGCAAAATGAAATGCAGCATTGCCTTTTTATTATTATTATCATCTATTTTTCCCAACCCCCAGCCTATCGTGTCTGTGGTCCAAAGCCAACCCTGTCCACTCCCAATCACCTGGTTGTAAATCTCAGACAATAGGGGCCAGCTTCGGGCTGCATTTGGCAACCCTGTGCAGGGCCAGGGGAGAGGATGTAATATATCTTCTTAATCTGCAGCTGGGAGATGGGATGGAGCGAGCAAAGAGTCTGCCAGAGGTCCTGAGGGGAAGACAGAGTTGCCTCATAAAGTAGTCCTTAGAGAGGGAGCTATTGATTTGAAATCTTTAAAAATGAGTCCTCCTTCTCCAAGAACAGTTGCATCGTCCTGCCTCTAGTTAGTACCATCTCAGGAAAAGAGGAGGCAGAGGTGAATGGATGTTGGCAGGGCAGCGTCTGGACCTTGCTTTTCTCTTGATGCATTTTTCTCTCGCTGACCATTTCCTCTGGTAAGCTGTTGTGATTATGACATGCAGAATGCTAATGTCTCTAGCGAGCCTCCAGGGCCTATTTCAGTGACCTAGTTTTCTTAGTTAACACTTGGAAAAGAAAACAAAAACAGAACCTTGTTGAGCAAAACACTCACATCAGATCACATGGCTTTCCCCTCCATTTATGACACCGTAAGCCATTCTTATAGTCCTCTTTCTTCTTAAGCTTCTGACACTCGTAAGTAGACATTTCACCAAATTCTATCAAGATTCTCCCAGGTGTAGCTCCTGATGGATCACAGGAATCTCTGTTCATTGTGATTTGTGGCAATTTACAAGATTCACTAGGCCTAGAAACTTGATGTTTTCCAATGTGATTTAGCACCTACCCTTTGCAAGATGCTGTCCCAGGCAATGTCTGAGGATTAAACAGGTTTAAGGTGGAGTTCCTGCCTTTGAGGGGCTTTCTGTTTTAGTGTGTAGAAGCCATGTGCCTGGGAGACTGCATTTTAAGGGCATTAGGGACTTACGGTACCCAGAGGAGAGAGAAGTGGGTTCCAATACAACTCACACAGGCTATTGTAAGTTATTAAGGGCTATACGCCCTCACATTTAACATTTTACAGGTTGTATCGAGAACCTTTTTCGTGTCTTAAGAGGGTTATTGACCTTTCTACTATCACTAAGTTCATGCATTTAAAAAACTTTTTCCTGGATTCTTAGATTTCATGGAGTACTAAAATCTCACTCTATTACCCCCCACCCACCACCAAAACAAAAACAAAACCAAAAAAACAAAAAACAAACAACAAAAAAACTGGGAACCAATATATGGTTGTTAACTTTTCTTTCTTTTTTTTTTTTTGAGACAGAGTCTAGCTCTGTCGCCCAGGCTGGAGTGCAGTGGCGCATCTCCGCTCACTGCAAGCTCCGCCTCCCGGGTTCACGCCAAATGGGCATTTTAACACCAAAAATAAGAATCCTACTTAAGTTGAATACCTCTTGTTTTCTGAAAAAATCACCACTGGGTCCTTATTTTTCACCTTTTACTGGAGTTGTATGTAAACTTTACCTTGGACTAGTGTTCAGGTATCAGGGTTTTGAATGCTGTTTATGGCCCCAGGTGCCATTCTTGGCTCAGGGGATAGGGAAGGCTATTGTGCTGGGTGTGGAGGAGTGGGATATTTGGAGAGGCTGAAGAGTTGGCTGCATGTACATATTTTGTCCCCATCTTTTGAGCCCCTACACCTGGGGGGTTAGTCCTCCCAGAAATGAATGTATAAAAGCCACAGATGAGGTCGGGCATGGTGGCTCATGCCTGAAATCCCAGCACTTTGGGAAGCCAAGGTAGGCAGATCACTTGAGGTCAGGAGTTCAAGACCAGCATGGCCAACATGGCAACACCCTGGCTCTACTAAAAATACAAAAATTAGCTGGGCATGGTGGTGGGAACCAGTAATCCCAGCTACTTGGGAGGCTGAGGCAGGAGAATCACTTGAATCCAGGAGGTAGAGATTGCAGTGAGCTGAGATAGTGCCACTGTATTCCAGCCTGAGCAACAGAGTGAGACTCTGTCTCTAAATAAATAAATAAATAAACAAACAAACAAATAAATGAAAAATTTTTTAAAAGCCACAGATGATTGTGATAATTCTGTGGTATAAATTAGATGAGAGCCAGTGAGAGCTTTGGTTTTGTGCTCATTTTTTGGGTTGAGAGGAGGTTACTGGGAAGTGTGTTCTTGGCTCAAGGCCCTGGCCCAGAGGCTGGCTCTTCTGCTTTTGAGCTCTCGTCACCCCTCAGCTTGTCTGCCTCGTCACTGCTGTCACTTCAGCTGTGCGTGCCTTTCCTGGGTACAGGCATTAGGCTCCCTGCCACGGAATCTGCATACATTAACTATTGTCTGCTAAAAATTGTGACTATTTGATTTTTTTCCCGTTAAGCATCCATTTTGATTTATAAACTGAGCCAAGCTGGCAGCCATGAGTACTGAAGAATCCTAGTTTCTAACAAAGAAAAATGAAACCTAGTCTCTTCTTCCTCACTTCGTGTCTGTGAGCGAGTCTCAGCTTTCAGTTGGCCTACCCCTGAACAGTCTTGAAAACAATCCATTTTCTGTCACTCAGAGGTGCCAAGCAAAGGAATTCACAGTGAGTGGTGTTGAGATGGAGAGTAATTGCCTGGGCACCATCCTGAGTCAGTGCCTTGCTTTACCTCTGCCACAAGTCTGGGAGCCATAAAGTCTGAATCACAGTTCTGCACATACGGAGAGCAGGGTTTCTAAGCCACCAATGAATGGCACATGTAGGCCAAGGAGACACAAAGGCTCCATTTAACCTGGGGAAGACTCAGGAATGGACATCGTGCCAAGTATACTCTGTGAACATTCATGTTACTTGATCATAAAGATCTTTGGAGTCTTTTCATAAAGTTGTCTTGTCTACCTCTTTGCCTCAAGACATATTGTATCAAAGAAAGGTAGCATTCCTAAAGATGTCCAGATAGATATTAACTAACCTTTAGTTTCAACTGGGAGTGGAAAAGCAGAGTTCAGGTTTGCTATCATCATGACAGCTCAGAAGTAAAGCTAAAACCAATTTCTGGTTTCTCTGTGATCTATGGAAAGGGAAAGTAAATTGGTCTCTGGTCTCTCTGTAGAGTTTAAAAGAACTTCATCCACTTAAATCCATCTTTCGGCTTTTTATTTATGAGCAAAGTAATTATAATTCCTGCTTACAACCCCACCCTATCTGGTCCCATACACTCTGTGGCTGGGGAAATGTGGGGGTAAGGGAAACTGATGTAGACATGTGGATGGTACCAAGAACCCAAATGCAACCCTCAAATTTCATGCCTTGATTCAGTCTGTTTTTCAGCAAATATTTGCTGAGTCCCTGCTGTGCCAAGCACTATGAAAGCACAAGGGAAATACATATCCAATCTATACCCAAGTCCTCTTCATTTGGCTTCCTGTCCATTCCCACATTCTCCACCATTTCCATCCTAATCCAAGTTGCCATCATCCTTCACCTGTCTCCAGGAGGGAGCATGACCTTGGGTGAGGTGGCTCTTTGGCTAAGGGCCATTCCCAGAGAGGGACCTGACTGAGAGTTGTCAGGTACTTCAGTCTGTACTCAAGAATCTTGGTGGCACACTGCAGCATCTATGATTGATACACAGATGATAGATAGGTAGGTAGGTAGGTAGATAGATAGATAGATAGATAGATAGATAGATAGATAGATAGATAGAATCAGAACAGGTGAGCCATAAAACAACAGCTGCCATTACTACATAGTCTACATTGTGCTTTTTTTTTTCATTTTGATTTGATTTATTTTCATGGTTCTGGTGATGCATGTTTTGAAAAAAAAATGTGCTGGCTATGATCAGTGGGGTTGGGATAGGATGCTATGGAAACACAAAGGTGGAGTACTCATTTGCGATTAGGAAATTGAAGAAGACTTCCTCAATAAAGTGGAGATTAAATCTAGGGTAGATAGGAAGGAGAATGAGCCACTCTCTACCTGTGTGTGAGGGTCCTTGGGCAGGAGGATGAAGATAGCGGGGGGAATGTGTGAATTTTCAACAAAAGATGGTTTGCTTATGTACTTTGCCAGAAATAAATGTATGTGGGTGACCTAGAAATGAAAGTATTCTGTCTTCCGGGCTAGCCTTAGGCTAGCAGCTCAAAAACCCTCTTGCTCTTCCTTAGAAAATAACAACAGTAACAGAGATGAAGCTTATATGGCTGTTAAAACAAAACTGTTGTTTTCTCTTGCATTCATTTTAGGGAGGAGTTGAAAGAGTAGGGTGTTGTGTTAATCGTACTTGAGTGATTTGGATTTCACCTGGATGTTGAATTATTTTACGTAGAACAAGGATCAGCATAGTTTGTTGCCTCAAAAGTGAGGGAGAAGAAGGGAAGAGGGGAGCAGAGTCGTGTGTGTGTGTGTGTGTCTGAGGACCAGACTGAGCCATGCCCCCAGCACTGAGTGGCCCCAAGGCTCTGCCTCCCTTGTTTTGATGCCTTTCTTGTTCCTTTCTGGTGGGTATGCTTTTTATGCTTTAGGTCATTATCTGACATTAGGCTTGGGGTCCTATCAGAATATCAGTTTTACTTTTCTAGATTTAGTGTGTTCCCTAGATTTTGCCATTATTGGTTATTTCAGTAGGAAAAAAATAATTTAGTTCATCCTTTTATTAAAAAAATGACTTAGCAACTGCAGTCTGACAGGACATTTTCTCTAATTTTCATGGAGAATTTTTTTTTAACTCTTTTATCTCCTTTTAGAAGTGTTTTCTTTTCAGAATTTAATTTTCAGTTCTTGGTTGCACATGTATTTTTTTTTTCATTCATTCATTTGTCCATTTTAGAGATGGGATCTTGCTGTGTTTCCCAGGCTGGCCTCGAACTCCTGGAGTCCAGCCATCCTTCTGCCTCAGTCACTGGGAGTACAGACATGCAACACTGCACGAGCTTCAAACATGTATTTTAGATCTAAATTTAGATGGCATCTATATTTGCATTTTAAATTTATCTTATAAGGAAAAATACGTTAGAATTGGGGTACTATTACATTTTTCCTTCAAAATTCTATTGCAATAACATCCCCTTTGCTGCACTGCCCCAAATTTAAAAAATAATTATTAAAAAATAAGTTATTAAAAATCCTATGTAAAGCAGAGATGACTGATTTGATATTTATTTCAAGTTAAGTAAAATATTAAAAGTTTGTTTTAAACATGATTTTAAAAGTTTGGTGATAGAAATTTGTGATTTAGGAGCTGGATGGTAGAAGAGGGATGGAGGAGAAAGTGTCCTGAGTTTAGATGTGAGATTTTGGCCTCTAAAAGGAGAGGACTGCATTAGGCTCTTAGGGGCCCTTCCTACTCAATTCATTTCTGATTTTATAAAGTTGCCTCTTTAAAAACTGTCCTACAATGACTGTGCCTCAGGTTCCTAGTGAGCTTTAGGTCGACTGACTCCCTGCCATTCCCTGCAAGTCTGCCTTAATCTGGATCATAACTTGGCCTGATGTTCTCTGGCGATATAAAAGACACCTCACGCTGGGCAAGTTGCTTCATGGCCCTTTCCTGATCAGCAAAGTGTGGCAGCTCAGCGTCCTTCCTGCTCTGGAGCGTGGGGATGCCTTTGCCTGGGAGTGAGCTGAGGCTGCTGATTGTTCCACCTCCGGGATCTCACATCAGCCCAAACTGCCATCCCAAGGCGTATTATTCAGTCAGACCCACTGAGAACTGCTGTTTCAGCCGGGAAATGAAATTTAAAATGGAAGAAACATAATGTTGTTTTCCTTTCCAGTGTTACCTTCCGTCACTTTCATAGTGGCTACTTAAAAAACAAACAAACAAAAACAAAACAAAAGACACAATAGCAACAACAAAAGCCATGTATACTAAGTTTTTTAAAAGAGCTGATATTTTATTTATTTCCACAAGAACTGCCCACTGCCTGTGTTTGAAATGTAATACAGGTCACTTTTATCCTGCCTCGTCTCTGGCCTTGGGCCAGTACCATAGGCTAGCTCAGCCCTAGGCTGCTGATGGAAAGAACTAGGTGTTGAGGTGTCCTTGTAACGAATTATTCACTCAAAGAGGATTTCCTGCTTCTTAAGGACTTAAAAAAACTACAGCAAAGTCTCTCAAAGTGCATGCTGGCAGACATGCCTCAGGGACTCCCTCAGGAGTGAGGGGAATTGGGAGGCAGAGCAGACTAGAGTTGGGTGCTCAAGTCCCTGCTTGAACCAGGGGAGTTCACTTAAGGTTTTATTTGGGAAGAAGGTTGGGCTACAAATGGAGCCACAGGGGAAGGAAGAGAGGAGGGAAGACTAGAGAGGGAGAGAGGGCTATTAATCCTTTGAGGTCCTTGGAATAATACACCCAGGGACATGTTCATTGATAGACAGAGGTGATGAGGAATTGACAGTGAGGTATCAGAGGACAGAGTACTTTAATTGAATCTAGAAAGAGAGAATAAGTTGTCTGAGGAGTCAAGAAGGCAAAGGGCACCCCAGACCAAGAAAACATACCATCTGAGAGGCAAGAAACAGTAAAGTACATTTATAGAAGTGCAAACAGTTTGTTCTCAAGGTCCACAGAGTAAGAGCAACTGGGAGCCTGCCAAGGTGGTGTGGCAGAAAGGGGGTCAGCTCTTGGAGGGCCTTGCAAGCCATGCCCAGTGGTTTGTCTGTATCCTGTTACACATACCATTAAAATAATTTCAATGCAAATCAGCTATATAATATCAGACAGACCTTCTGTATTTGCCTACATTTCCCCTACCCTCTTTCAGTGCTTTAGTAGATGAAGCCATTATTTAAGACATGATTTATAGCCATTACTTTAAAGTCCACTGTTGGTTACAAAGCTGTTGATTCCTTTGCAAGGGTCATCATTACGGCATCACAGACTCAAAAGAGGACGCTGTTGCTACTTCTTCCTTGTGCAAGATTGACTCGTGGTTTGCAGGAAAGGTAGCATTGCTGCTCTGCAAGAAAGTTAGTGTTCCTGGTTCTGTAGCAGTGGCACTTCTCTCCCCATCAATCTTGTGAAAACTAAATTTCTACATGCTCGTTGGGATGGAAAGAGTTGGTAGTGCTGACACCCACTCACTGCCCTCTCCACCAACCACTGAGCCCAGTCCCCCTACATTTTGTAGATTGGGAAATGAGGGCCCAGACCCACCTGATGGTCATGGGCAGAGCCTGGACAAGAACTGGGCCTCTGGGATTCTGGTCCAGGGCTCTTTACAAGGTAACACGCCACCCCCTCCCTTGATTTCAGGAAAGTTGAAATAAATGTGAGGGGCTGTATCTATGACCATATTGGATTACTGACCTCCTATCTCCTTCTTTGTGCTCTTTCCCCAGTGAGGAGGAAAAAAGAGCAGCAGAGTGGGGGTCAAAAGCGGAAGGAAGCACTACCAGAATCAGAGTAAACAGATTTTTAAAGCTGAGATATGTGAGAAGAAAGAGGGCAGGCAGAATGGGCAGAAGTTAAAAGACCAGAGGAGTGGGGAAAATTAGGGTAGTAAGGGAGAGAAGTAGCAGAAAAAGGGAAAAGATTCGAGAGCACGAAGATATAGGAGCTCTCAATTACAAAATTGACCCAATAATGTTTTCTACCACAATTTTTAAGAAATTTGATCCAACTAAGCTAGCACATTTTCATGAGCTTCAACGACTGAATCTAAATCATACCAGGCCAATCACTTTTTCCACACCACAATTATATATGCCTCCTTATCTGTTGTTAATTCATAAACATGCCACAGCATCTATGGGGTAGGCCCTTACTATTCCAGGTACTGGAAATCATTGATGAGACATGGTGCTTGCCTTATGAAACATATAGTTCAGTAGGGAAGACAACATTTAAAATTAATCAGAAGACAGGACCATACATAATTACAGCCAGCATCTGCTGACAGCTAATCTGCATATGTCACTGTCAAGTACTTTGTATACATGATCTTATATCATTCTCACTATAATTCTGTGCATTAGGTATTATTATTTCAGTTTTTGAGATGAGGAAACTGAGGCTTGGAAGGTTGAGGGACTGGCCTAAGGTCATGTAGCTAGGTTTTGAACCCAGCTGATCTTAGAAGCTGCATTTTATTGCCTGATAGCAGCAATAACTAAAATGTATTTTGGAAACTATATATAAAATTCATGTAAAAGGAGTGAGTGTGACCATCTTTGCTGTTGTCTGAGAGTCACATATAGACATTGTGTTTTCTCAAGGAGCAAGCAAAGAGAAAATAATTCTCTGCTGAGAGTGCCCCCTTGGCGCTCCCTATGCGCTTCTGATTTTGCCCTGTGGTTGCTGCTTCACTGTAGTTCTCAAGACCAAAAGTGCCCACCTTGGGGAAGCAGGCCCTCATGTTCAACACTGTCTCCTTGATCACAAATTTGGATTGATTGCTGTCTGTTTTATTTTAGGTTCCCTTTTAAATAAAGATAAATGACCAATCTCAGGTGAATTATAGCAGAATCATATCCAGTTAAAACCATTACAGGATATTTTAAGAATGAAAGAAACCAAAGTTTCTTCATCTACCAAGTGTTTTCTAACAGAGAGATATTTGTGTATTTTCCACGCAGGCCTAGCTCCCCTTCCACGTAAATCCTTCTCTCACTTAAGCTCTTGTCAAATGCCTTGGAGAGGAAGTAGAACCAAATTGTTCATCATTGCATTCTTTATTTGACTTGACACCCACTGTGAAAATAAACAAAGCGACTGGGGATGTTTTACAAAATAACCACTAAGTAGACATAGTGTTTCTGTGTGTCTCTGTCTTTCTCTCTCCCCCCATTGATATAGTACAGCACTGATCCAAGCAATTTTTCTTTATGGTTGGAATTGAACGCTACTATTCGTCATCAGAACTAAATCTTTTGTTATTATTTTTCCTTTACAGGGTCGTCATGTCAAAACGGGCCAGCTTGCAGCCATTAAGGTTATGGATGTCACAGGGGTAAGTATCTTTATCTTGCCATCTCAATAGCCATGCAGATGCTCCTTGACTTACGACGGGGTCACATCCTGATAGGCCCATCATAAGTAGAAAATATCGTAAGTTGAAAATGCATTTAATACACATAACCTATCGAACATCATAACTTAGCCTAGCCTACCTTAAACATGCTCAGAATGCTTACGGTAGCCTACAGTTGGGGAATCATCTATCACAAAGCCTATTTTATAATAAAATGTTGAATATCTCATGTAATTTGTTGATTACTATATTGAAAGTGAAAAACAGAATGGTTATACAGGTACTTGAAGTATGATTTCTACTAAATGCATATTGATTTCACACCACTGTTAGTCAAAAAAATCATACGTTGAACCATTGTAAATGAGGGGTCATCTGTATATTTGTAATAGAGAAGTTAATGATAGAAAAAAATTGTTTTCCAGAAAAATAATCTTCCTAAATATCTAATATCTTTACCCACTTGTGTTTAACATAAGGAAGAGTATGCAGTAGCTGACTGAAGAGATCATGGGTACATCACTCTAATTAAATGTGATACCTACACACTGCCTTATGTACTTGGAGTGAATACTGTGTGCCAATAATTTACATAAGCACAACCACAGATATTAGCATATGAATGCAGAACAAGGATTTGAAGATATTAAATGAATAATACAGAGATTATACAGAAGAAATGAGTCTTAACTGTTTTCCCAAAGGTCTGCCTACCACTGGAGTAGACAGGAGCTTGGATGACTCTAAGATCCTAGTAGGATATTTAACATGAATATTTCCCAAAACAAAATATTACTGATCAAATAATCACAATAAACACAAATTCTTATCATTATAGAGCAACACTGAAACAAAATTTCTGCCTGGATAATCAAAAGCAATCTAAGAAATAGATTTTATTTTCAATACAATCTAACATTTTCTATCCTTTTGCTAGGCTTACTTAAAATATTTTAATGCCTTTTCAAGAGTACACAGCAAAAATCAGACTTGAAAGGATTCACTGGACATCAAAGGCATGTTAATAATTTTCTGTTGTCCTGGGGATTTTTCTAAGATGTCTGTGTGCTGTACATGAAAGCTGAAAGACCAAAGTCTTCCATTCAGCCCAGAAGTTGATTATTCAATATAAATAGACATAGAATGAATGGGTCACACAAAAGCATCAAATAAGAAAAACAAATAGGAAAACTAAATAAATAAATAAGAAAGACACACAGTATGTCTGTATGACAAACTTCAACCCATACCTTTTGGGCTCACTGTGTTACCTTTGATAAGTATATGTTATATGATAGTTACCTATCATAATACACATTTCACTAATTATTGTTTACACCACACATTGTACTGACTATGATTGATCTAAATTCCTCTTTAAGTTGTATGTATTTTTAATGAGTAAAAGATTTTGTTCCTGTACATTTGTTACCATTTAGATAAAGTACTAATTCTTTTTATTTGTCTTAAATACATTATTTAAGTTTCAGATGTTGCAAAAGTTCAAATATTTAGTCCCAGTTAGTTTATTAATTCACCTGGCCTTTACTGAATAATAAACTCCATGTTCATTATATTAATTCGGTTTAAGAACACTCTAAATAACAGAAGACTAGGCATAATAGAAGTGTCTTGCTCTCTCCTGTTAAAGGAGCCTAAAGGTGGACAGCTCAGGGATGTATGTCAGTGATGTGGTAGAGTGAAGGATGTTTTTATCTTTCTCCTCCATCATTCTAATGCACAGCATCCACCGTTACAGTTGCTTTATGGTTCAAGATATTTATTGGATTTCCATTGATCACACTTTATGGCAGGCAGAAAAGGGAGAACAGGGGAAGCAGAAGGGTACAAATGAGCCCCTTCCAGTGAAATATTTTCTACTTCCATACAACATTACTACTTCTGCTTTCATTGCCCCTGTCTAGCTGCAAGGGAAGCTAGAAAATATAGTCTTTTATTCTACTAATGTGTCTAGTTAAAAATCCAGATTCTATTAGTCAGAAATGAAGGGAGAGTGGATACTGGAATGGTCAATTATCAGGATCTGACACAAAAAATAAGATCAGATACTGTCAGTCTCTACATAGAAACCCATTATAAATATATAAACATTTTACAAAGCTCCAACCACAGGACGAATCAGAATTTGTTTTGCAATTCAGCTGAAGTCATACTACTGTATTTTCCTTGGATTGAATAGGATCCCTGCATAATGACATGAGCTTGGCAGTTTAACAATTAATGGCTGTGGAAGGAGTCCAAGACATTCATGCTGTAGATGAAATTCTATTGTGTGGTTCTGAAGAACTACAGTTGAGAGTTCCACTGATGTCATTAATCTCGGTGCATAAAATGCATATTGATGCTCAAAGTATGACTCTGAACAATTTAAAGCCTCACAAGTAGAACCAGAAACTACTCAAGAACCACTGTTGCTAGACCACTTTGCTTGGAATTGAAAGTTACAGTTATTTTTCCCAGGGTATGTATTGTCAGCTTAAGGAATGTCAGTTAGTCTTTCTAAACTGGGTTTCATTAAGCATCTAAGTCCTACAGAAGATGACTTGAGAGACTGTCTTCTCAATTTTCCCAAGGAGAGTACAGAGGTAAGGCCATTTTACATGCAAAGAAGTGTCAATCCATTACATAGAGTGGATGCTTTATAGTATTTAGGCTTAATTATCTTGGGGAACTCCTATTGAGGAGGGCTAGATAGTTTCTGTGATTCAGTCACATCATTGATGATTATTTAACCACTGACTTTTAACAAAGGCAAACGTGGATACACATCAGGAAATGGTTTTCTTATTTTTGTGGTGTCCGATGTGGCATCAAGTGACTTTTGTATCACCCCCTTACACATCACAGTCAACATAAGATTTCCTTTGTGAAACTCATGTGGTGCCTTTAGAAAACAATCTATTCTATTTTGCCATGTTGTCTTTTGTGTATTACAGAATGCTATAAAAGCTTCTTACCAATTATTATAATTGTACTCATTATGGCTGCTCTGTTAAAAACTGAAGTCAATTCTCAAAGGTCGTCTTTGTTAATTGTATGCTATGACCTACTACAAAGTTACTATAGTTTATTGTTATGAAACTGATAAAGCCACAAGCTTAAAATCCATTTTTAAATTATTGTTTTTATTCTGTATCACTTCCTTTTTTATATAAAATAGCCATTGAGAGAACTGGATATAATGCTTATATCCTTCCATTTTTAGAGCTGAAACACTTCCAAATTTGCCAACATTTGCTTCAGAATTCGTGCTTAAACTCAGAGTAGGCCTTGAAGAACTTAAGTTCATGAAATCAGTATGGAAATTTCCCCCATTTTGTCACAGTCTGGGGTTTACCTCTCAGCTGGATTTTTGCACTCTAGATTGACCTATGGCATCTAGGAGGAGCTAGACCCTCCCAGGTAGTGTTTCTCAAAGTGGACCATCAGCATCAGTGGGCAGTCACCACCCCTAAGGTACACATGAGAAATGCAGATTCCTGGGCCTGCCTCAGGATTTCTGGCGCAGCCTCAAAATCTGCCTTTTCTATAAACTCTTCGGAGTGTCACACACATCAAAATGAGAGTACCACTTTTCTAAGGTCTTGTATTTACTTCTTTTTGGCCACCAAGTGTGAAGGAGCTATTTTATTTTATTTTATTTTATTTTTTGATAACCCTGTAAATAATCCCCATTTTCATTTGGGGATTCCTAAGTGTAAAGTAGTCCCTTTACAATGACACCCTGAGGTGCATATAAGACTTAATGAAATTTGTAAGCTTTAATGAAATATTGTAAGCTTTTCCCTTTACAATGACTGGTTGTGATTACTCAGGACATTTGAGGTTGTAGTACCAAATCTCCACCTAAACTGAATGAAGCTGAAAAGGGAATTTACCAGCTTGTATGAATTAAAACAACAAAAACCTCAGCAGGATGCAGAGAGTCACCTAACATGATCAGGATTTTGTCTCTCTCCATCTGTGGGCTCTGCTTTCGTCCCAACAGCAGCTGCAGGCTCATGTTTTCACTACCCCATTGCCATTAGTCCCTGCAAAGGTGCCAGTCTGAGTATCAGTGGTCCAGCTTGGACCATGTCCCCATCCCTGAGCCAATTCCTGACTCTCCAGTCCACGCCTGGGCTGGATGCCTGGCTCTGCAACCTACCGCAGGGACTGAGAGTTGGAGAGAGTTGATTTCTCAAAGTAAAACCTGAGAGTTATTATAGAAAAGGGTGGAAAAGATGCTGGGTGGACAAAAACAGGAGAATTCTATGACCATAATATCATACATTATAGTGAGTGTGTTCAAAAGTGATTTGATCCTTAAGTAAACTTTCTCTAGTTACATTTTTTATATTCATATCAAAAAGAATAATAATGGTAGCTAGCACTAAATGAGTGATTACTATGTGCCAGAACTCTTTAAAATACTTTCTATATATTAATTCATTTGATCCTCTCAGCAACTAACCAAGCAGGTTCCATGATTAGCCCCATTTTAGAGATGTGAAAGCCAGGCATTTTAAGTATCTTGCTCAATGTAACATGGCTGCCAAAGGAAGGAGTGAATATTTCAGCCTGAGCAGTGTAACCCCATCCTTTAAGTCTGTCTTCTTAACCACATTGTTTTCAGTCTTCAATTCATGTAGTGTTTAATTTCATGTGATTCTTTTTTCATTGATTTATTCAACAAACACTTACTAAAATCTACTTTATGATAGGCACTGGAAATTTAAAGATGAAAAAAATGGTCTTTTGCCTGTTCACAGTAACACAACCTTGCCCTAAATATTTATAAATAAAGGTTATACACTTTATAACAAGGTTGTAGAATTTGTAAATAATGTTACTTGTAAACTTTGATAGGACTGTGAGGAGACAGTCCTCACTGAGGAAGCCCAGGAGGACAATCAGGTGAGGACGTTCCGGCCAAGAATACAGCCGGTGCCAAAGCATGAGGCTGAGAGGGCATGTTCTGGAAACTGCACATAGCTTAGTTTCGAGGTTAGAAGTGCCAAGAAGGGGTTGATACAAGATGAATCTAGACACGTTAGGAGGGGCCAGGTCATGAAGGAACTGAATACTGTGACAAGGAGTTTACAACGTTTTTAATTTTCAGTTTTCTCAGTAGAATACTTTGATCAAATAGTCTTAGGGAAAAACCCAATATATAAAAGAAATGTAAGGAGACTTGCTTTTCTTTTTTTTTTTAAACCAAGGGTGGGAGACCGTAAGTCCTGACTCCTTTCCTCAAACTACTACTAGAGCCAATGCAAGAGCCAGAAGTTGAACAGGAGAGTAACACGGTAGGATTGCCTACTAGGAGGATCCATGCTAAGCCCTGCTTCCCTGAATTCCTATTTCTGTCTTACTGAATTTCTGTAGGTGAAGCTTCTGACCCGCCTCCATCTCTTTCTGAAGAGTAAGGAAGTGGTCTTCTCCCAGTAGTAGACTGCTTTGCTCATCATTAAAAGGGTTCAGTGAATGCTTGCTGAAATTGCACAGAAAGAAAAGAAAAATCTTTTCATCTTGGGTTGTTTGGAAGAGTAAGGGGGACACATTGTTCCGAGTACATTTGGTTCTTTCATCCCAAAGGGAGGCAGTTCAGTGGCATAATTAATAGTATGCACATAATAGTATTGTTAATAACAATAATGACAATAGGCACAGGCCAAAAAGGGGCTAATACTGATTGCTTATTATGTGCCAAGCATTGTTCTTAGTACTTAACATGTATAAATTAATTTAATCCTTAAAACAACGTCCATTAGGAGAGTATTGCTGTTATATCTGTTTTACAAAGGAATTGACAGCAGGGAGCCCAAGACTCTTGCCCGAGCCCCACAGATAGTAAATGGCAGGGATGGAATTCAAGTCGAGCCAGTCGGGGCATACGCACACTCTCTACAGACATCTTACTATAGGATGAGAAATGGGAGAGTATTGCCAGAGCATGGCCTTCAGATTCAGAGAGAGCTGGGCTTATGTTCCACTCATCTTCTTACTGATAGTGACCTTGGGCAAATCTTAACTTTTCTGAGCCACAGTTTTCTTATTGGTTAATGTTGCAAGCTTGTTTTGGGACTTAAATGGGATATAATATCTTGTACCTGACACATAATAGGTCCTCAATACATGATTTTAATGGTTAGTGCCAGTAAGGTACATTGAATCACTGAATAAGACAGGCAATAGGAATGAAAAGATTTTAGTGTGCATTAAAATCCTCTAGTTGTGTATTTTGATGACAGCCTGATCTGTGAACTGCATGCCAACTTGTGTTAGTTAATTGCTGATATGGGTAAATAGTTTGCACTCACCCTTTTTTTTTTTTTTTTTTTTTTTTTGGAGATGGAGTCTTGCTGTGTCGCCCAGGCTGGAGTGCAGTGGCCGGATCTCAGCTCACTGCAAGCTCCGCCTCCTGGGTTTACGCCATTCTCCTGCCTCAGCCTCCCGAGTAGCTGGGACTACAGGCGCCCGCCACCTCGCCCGGCTAGTTTTTTGTATTTTTTTTAGTAGAGACAGGGTTTCACCATATTAGCCAGGATGGTCTCGATCTCCTGACCTCATGATCCGCCCGTCCCGGCCTCCCAAAGTGCTGGGATTACAGGCTTGAGCCACCACGCCCGGCCGCACTCACCCTATCTTTACCACCTCAGTTACGGAGTTGTTAGCCTTACCCTGAATAGTATGTAGCTGAAAAAATGGCTTACTAGAGCAGGATCCAGGAAAGAAAGTGAAGCTAGATTCCAGAGGCTGAAGGCTGAAATCACAAGATTTAATTCATTCATTTACTTGAGAATGAATGAATGCACCATGCTACAGAGTCATCCAGTGAACAAGGCAGACATGGGCACTACCTTCTGGAATCTTATATTTCAGTACAAGACATTTAGTGGTTAAACAACAGCAGTCACAATTCTGATTAGCTTCCAAGCAGTATACAGAGTATGAAGAGAGAATTTAAGAAGAAACTGACCTAGCTGAGTGGCCAATAAATGATTTCTGAGAAAGTGACAGCTGTGTGAGATCTACAGGATGAGAAGACCTTGGTTAGCCAAGTGAAGGGGTAGGGGAGGTGCACCTCCAGACTGGGGAGCTTGACCTTCAGGTGATGTCAGCAAAGCTTAGGGATTCCCATCTGAGGCTCCTTTGCCACAGAGGCCCTCTGGACAGTTCTTTGGGACTTTTACTTTGGAGCCATTTATGTAGGTGTCTTTAGCAGACAGAACAGTCTGATCAAGCACATGGTCAAAACTTTTAACAGAGAAAAGATAAACAAATGGCTTTTTTGTCTTCATAATACCCTCCACCTTTTGTGCTATTTTCAGTGCTTCAATTCTGTATGCTATACAGCATGTAGAACTTGGAAAGCTTCTAGGGTTCTAAAAATGAACAACCGAGCTGCCCACTCCATGCACACTTTAGCATCTGTCCTCTTCTTGCATACAGATTAGACCCCTTTTGGTGGCTTATGTGTGCCTGGGTCTCTGCACATGTTCATGCATGCTGTGTGTATGGCCTGGGTGTTGGGCTTCTCATATGTGTATGCTCACATGTTAGATACATTGCTTAAGAGCAAAAAAATAGGCCTGGGGGCTACTGTCTATACCTCCAAACTAATGAACGTGAGCAATAGTTTTTAAAAATATTTTTTACATCATAATAGTTTGTATTCACTGTTCCTTTTACTTGTGTACCTCAAAGCATTTGATCAAAATTATAATTAATTCCTTTAGCCCCCTAGTGGGGTGGAGATGCCTGTAGATGAAAAAATTGGCACACAGAAACTGGGGTGCTTGGAATCACTGACTGGGCTGTTCAAAGCCTGATTTCCAACCAAGTTCCCAAGCAGTGGAATACAAGGTCTCCTTCTGCAAGTCCATCCTTTCCTTTGTGCTGTCAACACTTCCCACCTCATATTTATTCCCCTCTTTTGACTTTACCAGGTCCTCTCTTGTTGAGCTCTGTTTTTCTTCTTTGACTTGACTTCCTCATCAGTATTTTGGATTTCTGTTTAATGACTTGGGCAGTTCAGCTTTTATTTTTATTTATTTATTTTTCGTTATACTTTAAGTTCTGGGGTGTATGTGCAGAATGTGCAGGTTTGTTACATAAGTATACACGTGCCATGGTGGTTCGCTGCACCCATCAACCCGTCATCGACATTAGGTGTTTCTCCTAATGCTCTCTCTCCCCTTGCCCCCCACCCCCTGACAGGCCCCATTGTGTGATATTCCCCTCCCTGTGTCCATGTGTTCTCATTGTTCAACTCCCACTTATGAGTGAGAACATGCAGTGTTTGGTTTTCTGTTCCTGTTTTAGTTTGCTGAGAGTGATGGTTTCCAGCTTCATCCATGTCCCTGCAAAGGACATGAACTCATCTTTTTTATGGCCGTGTAGTATTCCATGGTGTATATGTGCCACATTTTCTTAATCCAGTCTATCACTGATGAGCATTTGAGTTGGTTCCAAGTTTTTGCTATTGTGAACAGTGCCACAGTAAACATATGTGTGCATGTATCTTTACAGTAGAATGATTTATAATCTTTTGGGTATATACCCAGTAATGGGATTGCTGAGTCAAATGGTATTTCTAGTTCTAGATCCTTGAGGAATTGCCACACTGTCTTCCACAATGGTCAAACTAATTTACACTCCCACCAACAGTGTAAAAGCATTCCTGTTTCTCCACATCCTCTCCAGCATCTATCGTTTCCCAACTTTTTAATGATTGCCATTCTAACTGGTGTGAGATGGTATCTCATTGTGGTTTTGATGTGCATTTCTCTAATGACCAGTGATGATGAGCATTTATTCATATGTCTGTTGGTTGCATAAATGTCTTCTTTTGAGAAGTGTCTGTTCATATCCTTCACTCACTTTTATTTTTCCTTCATTAAAAGTTCTTTCTCATTTGAAACCTGCTGACTTCAATAAGCTTTCAAGACCAGGGACAGGAACTGTGCATTATCCATCTTTGCACCCCATGCAGAGTGTGCTAAGGTCGAACCCGGCACCGGCACTGGCACCTAGTAGGTGCTACATTATGTATTATGTATGTGTATTATATGTATATCATTATATATAAAATTATATATATAGCATTACATATAATATATATAATGTAATAATTATAATAATAATATATAATTTAATAATGGGTTTGCTGGGTTGAGTAAATCATTCTTGAATGAATTATTTTAACTTAGAATTAATATATACAGCAAATTCAGGTGCTGCCTGCGGAATGTCCTGGTAAAGTCCTGTCAATGCTACAATGAAGAGATAGGGACTTAGACAACTCGTNTAATGGTATACATATAATATACTTATATAATATATAATGCATATATAGTATATATAATGTAAAACATGTGGAGTATAATGCATATTTATGTAAAATAAATATAAAACAATATTAAGATTAGAAAGCCAGTTGAAGGAAAAGCAGATTGAAATTACAGGCCACAGAGAACTTGCTGTTTATTTTTCCCAATAAACAAAGCCAAAAGGAGGGCCATTATAAATTACACTGTTTATACTATCAGGAAAAAAAAAAAAAAAAACTCATTCCAATTCCTGTGGGCTGTTACCTGAGTTGTAAGTCTAGGATCCTTGAAGATGTAAGCCACACCATTTATGGTAGACTTTAGCCACATGAATGACATTATTGCAAGGTTTAAAACGTGTTTACTTCTGTGTTACTTGAGTTTGGGTCTTTTTGTTAATTCGTGGTTTTCTTGGGAGTCATGCCTCAGTGCAGGCTTGGGTATAAGAAAGATGTACACCAGCCTTTTGTTATCTACTGCTGTAAAGGACTCCACTTCATTGTAAGAGAAAGCAGGTCTTAGCCTACTGGCAAAGAAAAGCTCTGCACAATGTCAGTCTTGTGGACACTTCATAGCTCTCAGATCGTGGACACATTGCTTGACCTCCTTATTCTACATCTATAAATGTGGATAATGCCACTTCTCTCACAAAGTTAGTGTGAGATGTAAATATATTAATCATTATTTATAAAGGGTTTCAGAACAATATGTAGAACACGGTATTCAGTGCATATTGTTGTTATTATTACCAGGTCTTTTGCAGACAATTTTTATTTTTCTGTTTATAACACCAAAAGCCTCCAAAGTAGACAACATGCTACCCTCTCTCCAGCCACATGACCTTGGCAAACACTTTCTCTGCCAGGAAAATGTTTCTGTCCCAATCACACTACATCACATTTTCTCTTTTTCTCTTCCCAACTGGGTAACTTTCACCTAGCCTTAAGAACTCAGCTCAAACTTAGGTTTCTTGATGTTAATTAGATCAGCTACCAGATACTTCTCATGGTAGTAATTTTGCGTATAACTGTCATTCTTTGATTCATATCTGTGTCTTCCACTAAACTGTAGTAAGCTTCATTGTGGCAGAACTTGAATCTGTTATGCCTATTGTAGTGTGATTATATTATTGGCATTTAGCATTATGACTAGAATATAGTAGGCACTTAGTAAATAATTCTTTTTTGTTCTTTACATTTTTTTTTTCAACTGTTATTTTAGATTCAGGAGGTACATGTGTAGGTTTGATGCTTGACAGGTGTGATGTTGAGGTTTGTGACAAATGACTTTGTCACCCAGGTACTGACCATAGTACCCAACAGTCAGTTTTAAATCTTGTCCACCTCCCTCCCCACTCTAGTAGTCCCCAGTGTCTATTGTTATCATCTTTATGGCCATCCGTACCCAATGCTTAGCTCCCATTCATAAGTGAGAACATGCAGGATTTGGTTTTCTGTTTTTGCATTAATTTGCTTAGGATAATAGCCTGTAGCTCAACCATGTTACTGAAAAGGACATGATTCCATTCATTTTTATGGCTGCATAGTATTGCATGGTGTACGCATACCATATTTTCTTTACCCAGTCCCCCATTGATGGGCACGAAGGTTGATTCCATGTCTTTGCTATTGTGAATAGTGCTGCAGTGAACATGTGAGTGCAAGTATTTTTTTGGCAGAACAATTTGTTTTCTTTTGGATATATACCTAGTAATGGGTTTGCTGGGTTGAGTAAATCATTCTTGAATGAATTATTTTAACTTAGAATTAATATATACAGCAAATTCAGGTGCTGCCTGCGGAATGTCCTGGTAAAGTCCTGTCAATGCTACAATGAAGAGATAGGGACTTAGACAACTCGTTGGACCACTCTGGGCCTGTTTCCTTAAATCTATTAGATGTAATAGATTTATTACATCTAATTATTTTTTGCAATCTATTGTAATTATCTATTACAATCTAATTTATTACAATCTGTTAGATGTAACAGAGTTAAGGAAACAGACCCAAAGGTGCGTAACTTGACCCTGAGATAATTTTAGGTGATTTACATGCTTAATTCTCATTTAATTTTAAACATATTTTAACATATAATAAACTGTGATTTAAAAAGCAGACCTCAAACTGTATGTTATACACCAACTTTGAACACACCGGAAAAATGCCAGCTTCTTAATTTGTGCTGCTAGGTTACCCTATTCATGTGCAGAGTGGCATTGATTGTGAAGATCCTACTAAAATTTCAAGGCATGCTCTTAACTATTTCAATTATTTATCTTAGAAAATGAAGATTTTTCTCCATCCTATAGAACTGAAAGAAAAATGAAAATTAATAAGATATTGGAGCTGATGTGTAGCTTTAAATTTCTTTCTAATTTTGTATTCACACTTCTTTGTTGTCATTGACTAATTGTATAAGTAGATATTGCATAGTTAAATAAATGTTTACGGATTTTAAAAATTTAGTTTTTGTCAGCTATATATTTGCATCCTGAAAAAAACTTATATTGCAGGTAGGGATTTCACTATTTCAAATTATTTTAGAAGCTTTTTTAAAACCACATTCTAGATCATAGTGATGATCCCTTCAAATTCTTGTAGCCTGTGGTCCTTTAATGATAAATTGTCTCCTACTTTTTGCCACATTCAGTCAATGCTGAAGGTGAGAATGACAGATAACACAAACACCTGCTTAATGGCAACAGCTGCTGTGAAAGCCGTGCAGATGAGCGGGAGCAGAGATGGTTCTCTAGCTAGTGTTCGCCCATCTATGGGATGGTGTCATTTATGAATCTGTACACCTTATACTTCTCTCTAGACTTCATCCTGACCAGTCTCTTGGACTTGCTGTAGGAATTGCATAGTTTTATTCCTGTGCCACAGAGTTAAATGTTAGGCAGACTTTATTACAGAGCATATAACTAATAATACATTTTTTATTCCATTTTTAAATCCTAGCATATCATAGGTACTTAAAGTGTATTCCCCTGTGTAATCAATCTGCAACTTAAAATCCCTTCTTTATTCCTCGAAATCAATCATAAGCAAATATTATTGTATGCTAACAAGCTCCTTTAATTGGAAGACCAAAGTCAGGGTTCTCTTCCACCCTGGCTTAAGATGCTCTTAAACTCTTCTGATTAATAGCTTTGGTTTTGGTCACCGTGGATAATTGCCCTTTGTTTGACTAGTGGTTTTCTGTATCGAATTATGAATACTGGCTTTAGAGTCAGACAAATCTGGTCTTGAATCTGAGGTTTAATGTTTAAAATATGAGTGAACTTGGGAAAGTTACTTAACTTCTCTGAGACTCATTTTACTCATTTGTAAAATAGGATCCAGCTTCATAGCTGTTCTGAGTGCTCAGTAAGATAGTTCATACATAGCTGCTGGTACACAGTAAACATGACATGAAGGTTTGGCTTTGGCTATATTTTATGACCACATGGTGATGTCATGTTGCCATCAGAGGTGGTCAGTGGCTTAAAAGCATTAACTGGAATTATCTATTTCCTTGGGTTTGAAAACTGCCTATCTTCCGATGGTTTCTCATCTTCTGGAAGGCCAATCCTGGTTTCTCACATGGGGGCTGAAGGGTTCTCTGGCAAGCTGTAGGAGAGGGCCAGTCTCAAGGCACAAGTGCTTTTCGGGCCTCTGCTGCATCCCATTTGCTAATGTCCCCTTGACCAAAGCAAGTAATGTGGCCAAGCCCAGGTTCAAGGAGAAGAGAAATGGACTTCACCTCTTGATGCAGGTAGGACACATATCATGGCCATTTTCTTTTTCAGTCTACCACAAACACTAAGCAATAAGTAGATCCTGTGATCTTGAGAAATAATATTATCTTATTTATATTAATACTAAAGCTACATTTAAATAAGCACTTAATCATTTCTAAACCTTGAGAAGTGGCTTACATAGGTATTCTTATTCCTATTTATAGCTGAAAATGACTGACATTTGGAGAGTTTAAATGCCATGGCTGAGGTTAGCATAATGAATATGACTGGATTTGGAAGTCTTCTGATTTAAGTAATGCTTCTTCCTACAGTACCAGACTTGGCTTATTGAAGTTACTCTTTTAAATGTGTGATAATTTGGTACCACTACTTTATTTTTCATTATTGCCCAGTGATCATTAGTTTATCAGAGGGCTTGATCCTTGTACATTTACAAAATATAGGATATTCCTCCCTTATAACTTTTTAGTTTAATTCTAGCCTCCCTTGCTCTCTTTGTGTTTTTGGAAAGCATTGTAACTCATCTCCCTTGGTGGGTCATATTGTGAGAGGCTGAAGTCTTTGCGGCATGGTTAAATGAGTTCTTGTCACTAGTAAGGGTCTTCCTTCCTGTTTCACTGAATAACTTACTGCCATCTGTGCCCTAGACTAAAAATCTGGATAAACAGTAGCCCTTGTAAGGCCTGCTAAATTGCATGCTCACTTAAAAGGTTGCATAAGATCAAGGATTTATGTTTTAGAACTACCTAACCATGACTTACAGTGGTTCCATAAGTGTGTTTGGAAACAGTGCAATTTAAACCTAAAATTCAAGTGATTTACATTTTGGCCTTCCTGCCCTTTTATTTATTTATTTTTTGGTTACGTAGATTAGTAATAACATTTACTTCATAGTACACTTGATAACACACATCCTTTATCTAATTACCACAAAATACTGGGACTTAAATATCTTTATCTCATTGTAAATGAGAAAACTTAGGGTCCAAAAAGGTAGGTGACTTTCTTGGGGTCCTGCAGCCAGAAAGGAATGGTACCCAAACTGAACATGCACCCCATCTGCCCACCCTCATCTTTCTGATCCCAGACTCAGTACATATGCTGTCCTTATTGTCATATTGCCTCAGTTTACCTTTGAAAAATGATGGAGAATGACTGACTTTATTCTGACCTCCAGTACTATTTATTTTGGATTTAATTACATAGTTCTTCTGCTATTATTTAACTGTTTTATAAGCTCTTATTTTCTTAATGACATGGTGAGCTTTTTATAGGCAGTCCCCCGCTCCTCTGTCTTTCCCACATTACCCACTATCCTGCTAAGAACCCAGGAGGCAAGCGGTAAATACTTGTAGAAGCAGGCTGATTTCTCACTAAGAATGACTGATGCTAAGATTGACAGGCTGCAGTTGGAAAGTGATCCGTGTCTTTTATTACCTCACGTAGTTGCCTTTTTAATGGAAGCAGCTGTCGATGCTGTGCTGCCCACAGAAACCCTCAGGTCGTTTTTCTCCCTTTTTCTATTTAGGCTTCCCCAGAGTACATCTGCTCACATCCTACATTCATCCACAATTATTTGGCCCCATACAGCAAGTTTAAAATAGCTACTGTGCACCGTAGTAAGACATTGGAGGTGCGCTGTAGGGGCCCTTCAACAAGTTGAAGGCCGGCGAAGGTCATTCTCTCCATGACCTGCAGTGAAGGCGTGGGGGATTTCTGATAGCTGCTGAGAAGAATAGGTGGTCAGCAGTGTGCCTTCCCCTGTCTCGCCCCTTGACTCCCTTCCCCGCTGTTGTGGCCACATGCTTCTCCTTAGCTCAGCATCCCAAGCATATATGCTATTTTGAGATTACCTAGTCTTCAGCTTAGTTAAGCCATGTGATATGTAACATGCTTTACTTCTCCTAGGTTTGCAAATCCCCTTCGTTTTTTCCTAAAGCTTATTTTAGTAAGTAAGCATGGTCAGCAAATGTCAGCACTTCACTACTCTCCTTACTCTATTCTTACCTGTTCCTTCTGACATCAACTAATGCTGCTCTAGGCATTGGGCTCTTTGCAGTTATTTGTTCTTTTAGTTGCATTTATTCATAGGCACTTTGCTTGGTGCTAGGGATGTTGTAGAGAACAAAACAGGCAGGATTCCTGAGTTTACGGTTCTTACATACTGATAAGGAGAAGAGACCTTAATCAAATGATAAATGTGGGTGGCAATTCTGATAGGTGCTACAAAGGAAAAGATACATGATGATTCATGGGGCTAGAACCAAATTGGGCAGATCAGGGAACTTTGCTGGGGAAGGAACTTTCGAACTGAGATCTGAAGATCTGGAGAGGACAGCTTACAATATATAGAGAAGAGAGTCGAATAATGGGGCAATCATGGGACATACCTCCATACCAATGTCAACAAATGCAGCCGGTATGTGAAGGAGTGTCGGGGCTATGACCAGATGCAGTGGGGAGACTTGACATTGCCTGAGAGAATTAAGGAAGAGATCCCTGGTGAATGTCGATTAAACTCAATCAGGAATGGTGAGTAGAGATTATGTGAAGAAGAGGCCGGGGAAAGAAGACAGCACATGAGAGACTGCAGGAAGTCCCAGTAATGCAGAGACACTGGAAGGAGGCAGTGCAGCGAGTGGAGGAGGGTACAGACAGGGGACACCATGGGTAGTTTTCCAGGTCATGGCAATGTCACATCTTACACACAGGAACAGTCATAGCTTACTGCTGCATCTAAAAAAATTATCCTGAGGTAGAAACTTTCTCCCCCAACCTCAACAATAAAACACACTTCTGCAGTCCAACCAATGTATAAACATCAAGAAAATAAAATTATGGGAGGTCACACCATCTCCACCAGCACTGCCAGGACCTCTGAAAAGGGTCCGGGTTGGTGGATTCCAAATCAAAATTCACAATGAATGAAACCTGAATGTTAAGAAACTAACTCTGTAACAGAGTTGTCTCTTTTTACATCCTCAGCACCACCACCTTTCCCCCTTTCTTTCTAAGCTGAGTTTCCTGAAGGTGAGCTGGGTACTCCTGCTTTGAGAACTTCCTTAGATCTAGAGAACTTACCTTTGCTCCCTTTCCCATCTGACTTTCATTATCTTCAGTCAGGTACTTCAATGAAAGGAGCCTTCAAAGAAAATGAACCTAACAAAATTTAAATCTGAAAGCCCATGGTTTTAATATCTTTTACTTTTCTCAATCTTTCTTATACCAGATAGGATCAGTAATGGCTACTTGATGTATGTAGTTCCCAGAGGCCCACAGTGAATTTTATCTCAGTAGTCTTTCTACCTTGATCTCTTCTAGGTGAAGAGGTGAGCGATTGTTTGGAGTGTTTTTGTTTTGTTTTCCAAGAGACCGTGCTATGCCTGTTTGTTGTAGAAACAGAAGACTCTCTTAGACAGCCAATGTGTTATGTTTTAGAATTGTTCTTTGCCCTCATATGTAATAATTATGCTTATTTGTCACCAAGGAAGAAAAACCTTAAGAAAGAATTTAGATGGTGTTGAAGAACAGAATCCTACTAACAACAATAGATTTTCATGACAGAATTTTTATATTGTTCTCATACAGGATGAAGAGGAAGAAATCAAACAAGAAATTAACATGTTGAAGAAATATTCTCATCACCGGAATATTGCTACATACTATGGTGCTTTTATCAAAAAGAACCCACCAGGCATGGATGACCAACTTTGGGTATGTAGTACTGTCCAAATTTGCTTTATTTACATGAAGAACAAACAGGGCCAAATGGTTCATTTTTCTATCCTCATGACTAAATTTGATTAACTCCTTCTTTAACCCTTAGCCCCCATGATGTCCATAACATATTGTTTTCAGGATTTTCTCCCATTCCCTTGAATACCTATCTTTTCAGTATCTCTAAAAATTCCTTCTATCCCTTAATGTGGACCATCCCCAAAGCCAATTGTTGAGTTCTCTGTTTTGTTTCTGTTTTGTTTTTTTCACTAATTGACAAACTTTTATTGCGTTTTTATTTTAGGCACCATGTTATTTACAGTTTATGAATTGTATCATTTATTTTGCTTCTTTGAATTAGGTATTATTATTTCCCTAATTTCTTGAATGATGAAACTAAGGTTTACAGAAAAAATGAGTAAACTGTTCCAACGTCTACATAGCTAGCAGGGATGGAGCTAGGATCTAACCAAGCTCTATGTGATTCTCTGTCTGTCACTGAGGTGTGGGTGACTCTGAAACATAAACTTTAACTCCGTAGGTAAAATAGCTAATATAGTGTCTGGTACCAAGTAGGGACTCTGCAAAGGTTATTTTCCTTTCATGGTTCCCCTAGTCCACTTAGCTATGTGCCGCAGTCCTTTATCTTTGACAGTCTAAGAGGTAGCTCTAATTGGCTGTCCCACCAACGAGTTTACTGTGTTTGATACCAAACCCTATCGCTGCTCTGCCAAGCCCAGACTGTCTTTTTCTGACCTTCCTGGTTTCTGTCCTTGGAACTTTTATTCACTTAGTCCTTCAGCAAGATTATAATGCTGTATTGGTTTGACCTTCCCTTGCCAATTTCATTATCACCTCCCTAGTATAGGCCCATTCAGTGGAAGCCTGGACTTTACAGTGGCCTCCTATATGTTGATCTACTTTTCTTTCCCTCTTTCTTCTTCCCTCTACCTTCCATCCTTCCGTCCCTCCTTCCCCTCTTCCTCTCTCTCAATTTCTGTTCATCCCACCTGTCGTTGTTATATTAATACTTCTAAAAATACCTTTTTAACCCCTTACCGTCTTGCTCATTTTCCAGAGGTTTTGTATGTGCCTAACACAAAAAATTTACTGAATTAGCAAGAGCCTACTATATGCCAAATACTGTGCTGAGCTGTGTGGATCCGGTAATGGCTATTTCATGGAGAATTCCCAAAGTACTCAGCCTTGGGTAGAAGTAACTATTTTAATGCATCAGACATTTCCAGTGCAGTGAAGAAGACAGAATATAGACAGTGAATACAATCAGTGACCAAAAAAAGATATAAAAACATTAGCTCATAAAACTAACAAGATTTTCATGTCATTTAATATGAGTACTCAATCTTTGGAAATGAACCATTGGGATTATTTTTTTCCATGAGACTCATCTCCAAATTTAAAAGAAAAATTATTTGGGGGTAAACACATTTTATATAGTTTATGTGATTCTAAAAAAGTTACAGTAGGTTTTCATTGAGGCCTCTAAATGTATAATAGATGTAAATATGAATATTAAACATACAAAAGCAGTGGGAGAAAATAAATGTGACTGTGTAGTACTAAAGAGAGATATATGACAACAAAGGGATACACCATAAAATAGAATTTTGATGGACTTGACTATATACATATTTTAAATGTCTTCTTAACAAAAAAACGTAAAGTAAAAATGCAAATAACTGAGTAAAAATGTTCACTTTATATATAATGAGCAAAGAGTTTAGTAGCCTTCAGAGATGAAGCATTTTATAAATCAATAGGAAAACATGAAATTACTAATAGCAAGATTAAGGAAAATGTTACCACCAAAAAAGTAAGCAATATCAATTATCAATAAAGGTGTTATTAAAAGGCTATTCTTGCTAACAATGCAAATCCACAAGAAAACAACAGATACCATTTCTTGCCTAGTAGATTGGCAAAGATTTTTTTTTAATTATAATGCCCGGGATGGACACTCATACCCACTGCTCATGGAATGAACACTGGTCCAGCTTATTAACTCAAGGGCAGTTGGCATACACACACACACACACACACACACACCCCTTCCAAAGCCAGCACCTTACTTTTGACTCCATATTTTCACAGGCAGGAATGTGTCCTAAATAAAGTCACTTGTTTAGGTAACTACATATAAAGATGTATGTAGAAGTTAACCAATAGGGAGTCACTTAAGGGAGAGTGCAGACAATTAAAATGATGTAGCTCCACATTTCTAAATGGAGAAGTATTAACAATTGTAGTAGGGGCTGGGTACAGTGGCTCATGCCTGTATTCCCAGCACTTTGGGAGGCCAAGACAGATGGATCACTTGAGGTCAGGAGTTTGAGACCAGCCTGACCAACATGGTGAAACCCTGTCTCTACTGAAAATACAAAAAAATTAGTGGGGTGTGGTGGTGGGTGCCTGTAATTCCAGCTACTCTAGAGGCTGAGGCAGGAGAATTGCTTGAACTCGGGAGGCGGAAGTGGCAGTAAGCTGAGATAGCGTCACTGCACTCCAGCCTGTGTGACAGAGCGAGACTCTGTCTCACACACACACACAAAAATAATAAAATAAAATAAAATAGGACTTTGTAAAGCCTTTTGAAGAAGTTATAAATTAGATATAGTATGTTTTCATTTTTGTGGAAAAAATACACATGTAGTGACATGGTGGGGATATCTGATATAATGTATACTAATTGTGTTGAAAATATTTATTTTGAGGTAGTAATTTCAGTAATTTTATTTTAAAAACATTTTTCTTTTTTACGTCTGCTTTTTTTTTTTTTTTTTTTTTTTTTTTTTTTTTTTTTAATATTTTTTTTTAGGGAAGTATTTTCTGAAATTTTATCTTAAAACATTTTTTTTTTTTAGGGTTGGTTTTTTTTTTTTTTATTTTTTCTAATCTTTCTGTTTAGTACATTTTCTTTTAGAGACAGGGTCTTGCTCTGTCCTCCCGGCTGGAGTGCGGTGGCACAGTCAGAGCTCACTGTAGCCTTAAATACCATAGCTCAAGCGATCCTGCTGCCTCAGCCTTCTGAGTATCTCGGACTACAAGTGCATGCCACTATGCCCAGCTAATTTATTTCTTTTTTGTCTCACTTTCTTGCCCAGGCTGGTCTCAAACTCGCAGTCTCAAGCGATTCTCCTGCCTTGGCCTCCCAAAGTGCTGGGATTACAGGTGCAAGCCACTGTACCTGACCTGAAATTTCTCTTAAGTTCAGCATCTGAACCCTTTCTGCTGCCTCTTTTGTTATTGCTACCACTGGGAGGTCCTTGCTCCTTGTAAAAAACTGTCTGCTCTCTGAGGGCAAGGATTGTGTCTTTTGCCTTCCTCTGCAGCATTTGGAAGGCACTGGGTAATATGCTGACAAAATCATTGGTTTATGAATGAAAATTATATTGTTAGAACAAAACCTGGTTGCAACAGGTACTTTTGAGAGCTCAGTTTCCCTGAGGCCTGCAGATTCAACAGCATATGATGAGGTGGCATGAGTTAAGATTTCTTTGTGTTTCCAAAGGACTTCTACATTGTCAACAATTTAGCATTTTAGCAATGACCCTGAATTGCCAGAAGCTGCAGCAGATGACAGGTAGAGAATGATAGCTATTATCCCGCCAGTTCATTATGAGCACCCTGGAAGTCCCCCTTGTGCTCCCCTCTCAATCACTGCCACCCCAAGGAAAACTGGTATCCTGACTTTTTTCTCCCAGTTGTATTAAGATATAATCAACAAATAAAAATTGTAATTTGGCTGGGCATGTTGGCTCATGTCTATTATCCCAGTACTGTGGGAGAGCAAGGCTGGGAGAATTGCTTGAGCCCAAGAGTCTGAGACTAGCGTGGGCAACATAATGAAACCTCATCTGTACCAAAAAAATTAAAATAAAAAAAAAGAAAAATAATTTGTATATTGTTGGTGAGGATGTAGAGAGAAGGGGACCCTTGTATACTGTTGGTGGAAATGTAAGTTGGTACAGTCATATGGAAAATACTATAGAGATTTCTGAATAAATTGGAAATAGAACTACCTTATGATCCAGAAACCCCACTTCTGGGTATATTTCCAAAGGAAATAAAATCAGTATCTCAAAGAGGCATCTGAGCTCCTGTGTTCATTGCAGCATTATTCATGATAGCCAAGGAATGATAACTATTTTATAGTTGTCTGTAGAAAGGTGTTTTCTTTGGTCAGGGCTATGGTTCTCAATTTTAAAAAAGCATTGGCCGGGCGCGGTGGCTCAAGCCTGTAATCCCAGCACTTTGGGAGGCTGAGACGGGCGGATCACGAGGTCAGGAGATCGAGACCATCCTGGCTAACCTGGTGAAACCCCGTCTCTACTAAAAAATACAAAAAAACTAGCCGGGCGAGGTGGCGGGCGCCTGTAGTCCCAGCTACTGGGGAGGCTGAGGCAGGAGAATGGCGTGAACCCGGGAGACGGAGCTTGCAGTGAGCCAAGATCCGGCCACTGCACTCCAGCCTGGGCAACACAGCGAGACTGCGTCTCAAAAAAAAGCATTAATATAACTTTAGAACCATCTCCCAGCTTATCACCTGAGCTGGAACAGCTATTTCTATATAAGCCACACCTAACTATTAATTTCCTTCATTTTGTGAGATGGGCCAGATAGGATAGTTGGTTTTCATGTTAAGTTGAATTATTAAAATTGGGGTAGTTGGGGTGTTTATTTACAACTCGTTGATTGAGGGAAGGAGAGGGGTGGTCAATAGGGCTTGACTCTTTTTCACTTTTTTCCAGATACTGAGATGTTTTAAGCTGGAAGGAGAATTAGTCATGATAGACTTTGCTGGGTCCAGTGAAGTTAATTGACTTTCCCCGGGCCTCAAAACTCATTAGTGGATGATGCAGGACCAGATTGCAGACATCCTAAAACATAACACTTTAGCTTGGTTGGAAGTTCTGTGAAAGCACCCTGGAAGTTTTTGTTAAAAAGTGAGCAAAATCTTCAGTCCATTTTCAGATAGGTACCTGGAGAAAGCAGCACGCCTGCTGGCATCTGCATGGTGTTAATGGAAGGTATTGTACTCTGGAAATGAGTCACTTCCCACTAGTTCTCACCCTGACCAATGGCTCTTCTCATGGAGATGGCTGTTGTTGCTGGGAACCAAGAGCCTGATGTATATGTGTTCATTTATTTATTCCCCATTCATTCATTCTTCCATATATATATATAATATATATATGAACATATATATAATATATATATGAACATATATCTCCATATATTCATTTATTCATCTGTATATACATATATATGTATATGTGTATATATATCATATCATCATATATATACATGGCTAGTATATATACATATATATACTGGCTAGGCACAAGGCAGTCTTCCAAGCACTCAGGATATAACAGTGAACAAAATTTATGAAAGTCCTTATTTTAATGCAGCTTGCATTCTTGCTGTAGATTACAAACAATAAACATAATAAATAAGACAATTACAGAAGATGCTGGAAACTGGTAAGTGCCTGGTAGAATATTAATGGGGAATGCAGGTAAGGGTTGCAATGTGCTATGGACTAAACATTTGTGTGTCCCCAAAATTCATATATTGAAATCCTAAACTTCAAAGTGATGGTATTAGGAGGTGAGGCCTTTGGGAGGTGATCAGTGATGAGGGTGGAGCCCTTATAAATGGGATTAGTACCCTCATAAAAAGAACCCCCAGAGCTCCCTTGCTATCTTTCTGAGAAATTAATAGTCTGCAACCTGGGGCCAGCTCATGCAGGCCTTTGCAGGCCATTGGAAAGACCTTGGCTTTTACTCTGCATTCGGTGGGAGAGCCATGGAAGGTTTTGAAGGTAGAGTGAGGGGGATGGGATCTGACCCACATACTGAAGGGATCATTTCATTTGCTGGGTTGCGAATAGACCAGATGGGTCAAGGAGAGAAACAGGAAACCAGTTAAGGAACTGTTTTAGTAAGTGAATCTCCTTCCTGAACTTGACGAAGGGGGATCTGTAAGTAGTGAGCGCTTCCAAACTGGACCCCATGGTAATGGATTCTGCCGTCACATTTGGCTTACCCCACTTCAGTTCAATGCAGTTAACTGCAGGTGACAAAATGTGGAAGTTACAGCTCCTACATTCTGCCAAGTTTGAAGGACAGGGCCTAGCACTTGTCAGACTTGTGTCTATGCAGAGGGCTGCTCTGACCATCCCTTCTAGCAATCGTCCAGTAGCTTCTTTGTTACCGAAGATGAAGATAAAAGCTATGGAAGGCCTCATGAGGGCAAGAGCATCATTTCTTTTCCTAGTTGCTCTATGTGGTGACAAATCAAGAAACAATTAGGAAGAGGAAAGACAGAAACATAATAGGAAATTAATATCAGATTACAATATTGGTGGGAACACGGTCATGGAATATAACAGTACATCCTTATTCCCAGGCCTCTGACTCTCTAAATTTGGGGCATTCTGTGTTAATAAGAACAATGGTAGGAAATATTTATCACCTGCTTACCATGTGCCAAGTACTATGCTTGTTTACTTTGTCATGTTATCTTATTAGATCTTTGCAGTCATTCTGCAAATTAAGTATCTCTACTCTGCAGATGGAGGAAACTAGGCTCAGAGAGTCCAGAAGTTTATCCAAGGTCTTAGAGCAAGTCCGTGATGAAGCCGGCGTGCTAGCTAACCCCAAGCTGTCTGATTCCAGAATCAAGCCCTTAAACCTTACACTCGTCTCCTTTGGTCATGAAAAATAGTTCTGATATCAGAAGCTGATATTCTAAATAGGATTGAAGATTTATGTTTAAATTTAGTTTGACTTCACCTTTAATCTGTACTCCTCTGTTTACCCAATATTCAAAGAGGATAGTAAGGCCTGTTAGCTACTAATAAGAGTGCTGTAAACTCTAAGAAATACATTTTGAAAAGTGCAGTAGGCGCTTTGGGAATGTTTTATCAAATAATTGCAAAGGTCATAGATAGTTGACTCTTTGGACTAGTGGCATTTTGTTAGGATTACGTTTATATAAAAATATTATGAATTATATAGAGGCACGGCCTAAAGCAACTAAAAGCAACACTTTCTAACATTTATTCCCTGTATTCAGACTACATGAAATATTCCCCAGATATTTATTTTGCTGTGTCTGGAAGACAGGTTTGCATATATCCCACTAGCCAATATATGTCCTGTTTCAGGTGTCTGATTGAATTATAATCTGTAAGAATCCTATCAGTCTTGTTGTAGAGATAAACTCTTGTTTAGCACTAGCTCTTTGTGGAAATACAACTACTTCAGATAATGGCCAAGTAATTCTCCTTTATCAACTGCTCAGGGTCTGATCCGGAAATCAAAAAAGGGAGCCCTTTCAATAAAGATTCTGATCTCTCGGAAACAAGGCAAGCTCTGACACACAACATCTCATTCTGCTGCCTATTGAGGCTCTCCATTTTGCTGCATGCCATTCAGACACTGGGAGGGAGTGAGAAATACTGTTTAGTAAATGAACTAATTTCTCAAAAATTACACTGTGAACTCACACATATTTTGCTGTCTTTTTTGATAACACCATAATACAGAGCTAGAATATCTTGTAACAGGAAATAAATTTGTAATCATTCTCATGTAGGGTGGTCAAGTAAGATAGCAGATTTTTGCCCTGTAATGACTCAATAAACTATTCATCAAGTTTTAACACTGTACACTTGCAGAGCCAAGAGTTAAGAAATGATATCATGTATGTTTTAAGGAGAAAGATTCTAACAGCCTGGGAATCTGGAGACCCAGAGTCAAACCTCAGCAGAACCAGTGTGTCTGGCATTTGGGTTCTACTTTATAAAAATGATAATGTTATACTAGTTCTTAGTTGGCAAACTGGCAGCCTGGAGGCTAAATGATGCCATGATAAATATGTTGAGTTTGGTTCACATAAGGTGGTGGTGGTTTAATTATGCCAACATTAGAAAACTGAGCAGTTTCACAGAAAAGTCTGAATTCCTGGAAAAGTTTTGAAAAATCAAATAATCTAGAAATATTGGGCCTGAAATTTCAAATAGTAGCAATATTTTAGAGCAGTGTATCAACTGTTTAGAGGGCACATGTAATTCTAATTTGCACCAGAGGCCCCAACATCCTCTGTTGTCTTCCATACATACTAAATTTCATGTATTCACATTTACTTGCCCAGCCCCTGTGTGAGATCATCTCAGAATGAGATGCTGGGATGAACTAAGAAACAAACTCATTCAGCTACGCTTGAAAGGTCCTTGCACTTGTCAGACTCGTGTCTATGTAGAGGGCTGCTCTGACCATCCCCTCTAGCAATTGTCCAGTAGCTTCTTTGTTACCGAAGATGAAGATGCTCATGAGGGCAAGAGCATCATTTCCTTTTTTAGACCCTGCATTGATGTTGGCCACAACTCCTAAACCTAATTCTGCAGTATTTTGGATTTACATTGCTATGGCGTCTTGGCTTGGTAAAAATAATGGCCACTTCAATTTTGATTGTTTTAACATTTAAATGTTAGGTACTGCAGATAATACCATTAAAAATTTAACCACCCTTGTGTGACCTGGAGGTTGTAGGAAAAAAAAAAAAAAATTAGCCACTCATAGCTGAATCTTTTGAATAGTAAAAATTTATCTTTTGTTAGTGCTGTGTATCAGAAATGAGACTTTTGAAACTTGTTTTGATTAGTGTTTGTTACTTTTATAAGTAAATAACTCCTTTCCTTCATATACAGAACCTAGGTCACTTGTCTGGAGGAGTTATTTAGTCTTGTTATTTGTGAGCAGAAATTTTTAAAAGGTTGAATTTGGCAGATGTATATATATATGACTAACATGGTAAGAGAAATGATTGTAAACAGTCTCCCAGTTTCAGAGCTGCCAAGTTGCAAGACCTGTAGAGACACAAGGTAAGTTACGTGGATAGAAACAGATCTGAAGCTACACGTAAATTAATACTTTGCAACTAGTGTGAATTGAACTTTAATAGAGCCATTTCATGAAATAATGGGTGATTCTTTGATAAGAATGTGCAATTGATCTCTTCTTTTGTCCCAAAGAATTTCATTTGAACTTTGTTTAAACTTCTTTTCATCTAAGCGAAAGGAAGACTTGATATGTACTCAAAGTTATTTTGCTAATGGTCCATATAACCCTTTGATTCCTTTTCTTAGATGACTTTTGAGCCAAAGTCTATGTTCCTACTTATGTTGTGTTTCTCAAAATCCTCAACAATCAAGATGATTAGTCCTAAATGCTCTAAAGCTAGCAATTTCTTTTCTTTTTCTATTTTCAACCTATCTGAAAACTGGCTCACCATTCCTCATCCCACATTCTTCTATTTGGGTGTAACATTCTGAGATGCAGAGGTGCAAATTTCTTCAACCTTAAAGTTAGCTTGTATGATTGGATCTTTGGACAATATTGACATGTAGTGACTTATTCCTACAAAATATATATGTATGTCTATATATGCAGAAAACTTTACATGCATACTGTGAAATTTGACTCCAGACACCAAATACAAGATGCAGCTAATGTCCATAACATTTCCTTGAATGCTATCGTACTGACTCTGGGTTGTCGGTCTCTTTAGACATAGGCAACTTGAGCATTTGTAGTGGGCCTTTCCTTTGGGCAGACTTGCTGTTGCTAAAAATACTAGTTGGCTCAGTATATTGAAACTTGTCTTTGCCATCCATGTTGAAGGTATAGAGTTGTTCACTATCCAGAAGCTTTATTACAAAGTGTAGGACACTTCCCATCCTTGGAACTCATCTTTTTATCTTTGGAAGTCTTAAAATTTATAGTTCAAGCATTCTCTTTCCCAGTCTAAAAATATAATTCAGAAGCCAAGAGTTTATACACACACACACACACACACACACACACACACCCCGTACATGCTAGTTTAAAAATGAATGTAAAAGGCCATTGAAGTTGCTTTTTAAAATTTGAAATTCCCAGGCTTTACTTTACTTCAATTGATTGAAATGATACATGTATTCATATGTATACCTACCAATTTTTATATTTTGTATTTCTATACACACATTTTATATTTTGAGACTTAAACTACCTTTTGCATATAAAGCAGCCTTCTGTACCACAGTTACTGAGTTTGGACTTTGTTTCCACTATCATAAATCATGCAGATGAGATCTGTGGTTATTTTCAGCCACACATGATGAAAATACTCTGTGCCTCATTGATGTTTCTGGGTTAAGTCTTTGCAGAATTGTGTTTTTGGAAGTTTATTCTTCCTATTATTTATTTTTATTTATATTTATTTGTTTATTTATTTTGAGACAGAGTTTCGCTCTTGTTGCCCAGGCTGGAGTGCAATGGCGTGATCTTGGCTCACCGCAACTTTCGCCGCCTGGGTTCAAGCAACTCTCCTGCCTCAGCCTCCCGAGTAGCTGGGATTACAGGCATGCACCACCACACCTGGCTAATTTTGTATTTTTAGTAGAGATGGGGTTTCTCCATGTTGGTCAGGCTGGTCTCGAACTCCCGACCTCAGGTGATCCACCTGCCTTCGCCTCCCAAAGTGCTGGGATCATAGGCGTGAGCCACCCTGCCTGGCCCCTATTATTTTCTTAGGGTGCCCTTTAAACTGCTTGGTGCAAACTCTTCTCACTTTAGGAAGACCTTCATCTTCCCGCTTGCATCTCTTCCTGCCCCCTGCCTCCAACCCCTCCTTTTACTGTAAAAGAGAAGGGATGTGTTAGCAGTCATTTATTCTTGTGGGTGACTGACTAGTGACATTTGGGAGGAATTAGTTCCTGTCAGGGTGTACTGGGTAAGAATCTGCAGTTGTAAAATAACATTGTAAGACTTCGTTTCTCATTACAGGAACTTAAAACCAATAAACTAGCAAGGGAGTGAATACTTTAGAGACCCCAGGAATCATCCAAACCTTTGACTGCCTTTGAGAGTAAATCTTTTAAAATTCTTTCAGAGGTTATTAGGGCTGGAAAGGGAAGTTTAGAAGTGACCACATCTGGTGATTCCATGCTAAAGGCCCCCTGTCTCTTGTGAAGAGATAACCTCAGTGCTGACTCAGTATTCTGAAACGTCTTCTGGAATCAGCTGAGGCTGAAGACCCTTTAAATATTGTCCTGGAGAGGGGAGAAGCACAGGAAGGCATACTGAGTAACCCCAACCAGCCTCTACGAGAAAACATCCTACTTGTCAGAAACACGACGACTAACAAAAACTGCTGAGAATCAACCATGCAAATTGTGATGTGTCAGAACTCTTTGGCTTTTAAAAATTAACCTTTGTTATTTAGATAGTAATAACTACCCAAGTCTAAATAATCCAAGCAATTCTTTTCTCTAATAAGTTGGTTGCTCCACACTGTGCTTTTTATGGACACCTCTTCCAGGTTCAGGCCAAGTCCCCATCCTGCCCCCAACCACCTTCAACTTGACCTTCCTTCTTTCTTCTCAAGTGGTATGCATGTTTATTTAAGTTTCTGACCCAGTTATATATTTAGGTGGTGTTGAGTGAACATTTCAAGTGTAAGATTCCTTTAAAATTCCCCCACCCCCATCACTACTGCCTTCCAAATAAAAAGATCCATTGCTCTGGAATGCACCACTGTGTCTTCTTGCTGTGTGGTACAAACTTAAAAAAAAGACATGTGTCCCTGGTGCCCTTTCATTAATAGAGGTTTTAGAAAAATGTGCCCAGTGCCTTTTGCAAACATCTTTCAGACCTGTCTCTTCACCATCCAAGTGAAGTGGACATTAAGGAGGTATTGATGCTATCTTCCATGTCAGAAACTCTTTACATTTTTATAAATGCAAAATAGACCAAAGAATAGAAACATCATAAATACATCTTGAGATTTTTGGCTGCTAGGAGCTTTATATCCATAGACACAATTAATGTTCACATCAAACCTGTAAGGTCGATGCTTTTATTTTGTATTTTATCAGAGTGGTAGTGGTGGGGAGAGAGACAGTGCTAAGCTCAGGGTGGTTGGGGAACATACCCAAGGACACATAACTAGTAATTGAGGGAGCAACGTGCTTTCACCGTGCTCAAGTTACTTAATGAGTGTAGACTATGGATAAAGGGCAGACTGTAACTAAGCTCTATTTCCAAATACAGAAAAAGGAAGTCAGGTGAAAAAGAATTAATGAAGCGTTTGTAAATCACTTCATCCAGTGCCTGGCACATGGTAAATTCTCAGTAAATGTTAGAAAATATTATTATCCCAGTATGAACTCTTTGAGAACTTTCTTTCAGGGAGAATGTTAATGACCCATTATTTCTTACTTGTGAGATGTGAAGTTATTGACTTATCACTGCTGAGCTTGGCATGTTGAGCTCTGTTTCTGTTTATTAATGTGATGAGGTTACTTATGGGGAGGGAGGGTCCCTGCTGTGCGGTGGCAGTAATTATCAGCATTGCTGTGTGGCTGTAGGAACCGATTGCTAGCAAGTGCTGTTTTTTTTTCTTTTTTTTTTTGTTTTTTAATTCCATTATATAATTTAACAATCATTTTGTTCCATAGTGAGATGAAAGGAATTTAGCAGCCTTCAGCTGGAGCTGAATGGAAAAGCAAATTATAGAAATCACTGACAGTAGTGCCTGGCTAGAGTAGGATTGTTTCCTACTGAATATTTGAAAGTATTTTGTCCAATCTAATTTTGAAAGACTTGAGTCACTGGGCTTCCATTGCTTTCCTTGGGAGCTATAATTACATGGCCTAATAGAGCTCAGTGATGGGACATTTCTCCAGCTGATACAGGAGCAATGGATGTATTCACAGGAGGCCTGGTCAATGTACTTTTCAAAATGGGATTTAGAGAAGGGACACAAACATGTTTTTGCTAACTCAGGAAAATATTCGTTTCCTGCTACCAAAAGATGTTTCTTTGGTCCATCCTGCTGGCATTGAACCCTGATTTGCTGCATAATGGGACTTTCTTTAACTTTGTATCGTGGAGAATCCTAAACATACACAAAAATAGTCAGAACAGTGTAATGAACACCTATGTGCCCAAAACTAGCCCCAACAGCCTTTAACCAGTGGCCAATTCCACCCATCCACATGCCCATCTACGTTGCCCCTTCTAGTTATTTTGAAATAAAACTTGTATCATTTTTTAAAATTCTGATAACATAAACATAACATAAAATTTACCTAAATTTTAACTGCTTTAGAATGTATAACTCATTATGATTAAATATAGTCACAATGTTACGCAATCATCATGAGTGCCTAGTGCCAGAACATTTCCATCACCCCAAAAGGAGACTGTGCACCCATTAAGTAGTCATTCCTGTTACCCTGCCCCCAGTCCCTGGCATCCACTAGTCTGCTTCTGTCTCTATGGATTGCCTATTTTGGATATTTCATAGAAATGGAACCATACAATATATGGCCTTTTTTGTCTGGCTTCTCTTTCACTTAGCATAATGATTTCGTGATTCATCCACATATTCATCATCAGCATTTCATTCCGTTCCGTGGCTGAATAATATTTTGTTGTACGGATATCCCACATTTTGTTTATCTCTTCTTCTGTTGATGGACATTTTGGTTATTTCTGCTTTTTGTCTATTGTGAATGGTGCTACTTTGAACATTCATGTACAAGTTTTTGTTTGAACACTTGTTTTCAGTTCTTTTGAGTATACATCTAGAAGTGGAATTGCTGAATCATGTGTCAACTCTATGTGTAACTTATTGAGGAACCCATTAACTATTCACCACAGTGACCGTGTACCATTTTACATTACCATTAGCAATGTATAGAGGTTCCAGTTTCTCCACATCCTCACCAATACTTGTGATTTTCTGCCTTTTTTTCTTCTTAAATTAATATCCATCCTAGTAGATTTAAAGTGATATCTCATTGTGGTTTTGGTATTTTCCTAATGACTAATGACATCAAGCATCTCTACATGTCATTGTTAGCCATTTGTATGTCTTCTTTGGAGGAATGTCTATTCAAGTCCTTTTCCCATTTTTAAATTGGGTTGCTTGTCTTTTTATTATTGAGTTATAAGAGTTCCTTATATATTCTGGATAGTAGACCTTTATCAGATATGTGATTTGCAAATACTTTTCCCATTCTGTGGGCTGTCTTTTCACTGTCTTGATAGTGTTCTTTCATTCACAAATGTTTATAATTTTGATAAAATTAATTTTTTCTATTTTTTTTTTAAATTTTGGTGCTTGTGCATTTGTTGTCATATCTAAGAAGCCATTGCTAAATCTAAGGTCAAGGAGAGTCACCCCTATGATTTCTCCTGAAAGTTTTATCGTGTTAGCTCTTATATTTAGATATTTGATCCATTTTGAGTTATTTTTTTGTATAGTGTGTAAGGTAAAGGTATAACATTTTTTGCATGTGAATATCCAGTTGTCTCAGCACTATTTGTAGAAGAAACTGTCATATAATTTTATCCGTAAGTATTTCAGCATTTTTCTCTAAACGATAAGAACTTCTTTTTGCAAAACTACAGTACCATCATTACGCTTTAAAATATTGGCCAGGCATGGTGGCTCACGCCTGTAGTCCCAGCACTTTGGGAGGCCGAGGCAGGCGGATGACAAGGTCAGGAGATCGAGATCATCCCGGCTAACACGGTGAAACCCCGTCTCTACCAAAAATACAAAAAAAAATTTAGCCCGGTGTGGTGGTGGGTGCCTGTAGTCCCAGCTACTCAGGAAGCTGAGGTGGGAGAATGGCGTGAACCCGGGAGGCAGAGCTTGCGGTGAGCCAAGATGGGACCACTGCACTCCAGCCTGGGCGACAGAGCAAGACTCTGTCTCAAAAAAAAAAAAAAAATTAATCAGATTTCTTGAGTATCATCAACTATCTAAGTCTGTGTTCAGAATTGTAATTATCTCAAAATTTGTAGTATCTCTTTTTTAAAAAAATTAATATCTAAATATGGTGCACCCATTTCAATTTGTTGGTATATCTTTTAAGTGTTTTAAATCTGTAGGTTTTCTTTGCATCTCTTTTTTTCTCCCTTGCAATTTAAGTGTTGAAAAAACTCTGTCTTGACTAGTATCCTGGTCTAGATTTTGTTGATTGTATCCCCATGATGTTACATGTACCTCAGTCCTCTGAATTTCCTGTAAATTGGTGATTGGAGCTAGAGGCTTGATCAGGTTCAGATTTTGTTTTATTTTGGCAGTACTACTTCCTAGGTAATGTGTGTTCTTTTATCAAGAGGCAAATTGTATTTACTTTTTAAAATGTTAACAGTCATTGATGATCACTGCCTGAGTCTGCTAGCTTATTAGGAGGCACAAAATGCTGGCATTCTAATTCTACTATGTCTTCTTCATTTATTAGATGGAATACCTACTTTTGTATGAGGAGAAACTGTCCCTCTTTTATTATTCAACTACCCAGTGGTAAGATTTGTATAAAAAAGGCAGTATAGACTCTTCAGTCTTTCCTTTTATTTGCCAGCTCTCAAAATAAGTTGGTTCGTTATTTTTTTCTAACAGTGCCAGTCATATCCTTTGGGTGGGGGGTGACTTTGTTAAGGCATTTAATTAAGCACATTTAAAGTGTTTCTACACATTGGAGCTATTATTCTTATCAATGCTCAAATTATCCCATCTTTCACCACTGGGAGTCTCATCAAATTGAATCCTTTTTGACATGATTTTGTGGTCTTTGATAGTTTCTGGGCTATTACATATTGTAATTTCCCAACTTTTATCTGGTTGGGATGTAGTCTACTTGTGGCACTTCCCAAATTTCCCTATAAACACTTATAGGTCTTGAAACTTCTCTGGCTTCTTGGAGGAGGTGGAAAGGTTTCCCTAGCCTTTGTGGAATCATAAGAAGACAAGTCAGAACAGGCTTTTTTGGAAACTCACTCATGAAATGAGTCTCATGAGATTTTATTGTTTCTATTAGGTATACAAAGTAAAAGAAAATATAGTTTCTGCCTGAAGATTTTGGAGCCTGATGAGGTATCTTTTAGGACCTGGAAACATAGTGCTAATATCAGGAATGTAGATTTGGACAAAGCCAAAGCCATCAATGTGATTTTATTGTGGCTCCATTTTAGTTCTGTCTCTACTACCAAGTCAGGAATTGATTGCTAGTTATTCTGAATTCTTTTTGTATAATTATAAAAAATATATAAGTACATAGTAAGGTGACCTTTGTTGAAGATATTTTTGAAGGTAAAAGTCTGGAAATGGATGTGTTTTTCTAAGCCTAGAAAATGCATGTAAAAGCACATAGATGGCTTTTTTTTTCATATGGTCTCTACATCCCCATTAAGTAAGGGTGATGTTTATTTTCTGCCTATTTTATAAGTTGCTAAGTACTGTAATGAGTTTATATTCATAGAGTGCTTGGAGCTTTTGCATGAAAGGTGCTAAATTAGAGTTTATTGTTTATTGAATTTATTTGATGTGTCCAACCTCCTGGGAACATTCGCTGAAGTTAATTAAAAACAGATAGTTCCTACACTGACAGCCTACAGTGCCACTTACAAACCAGTAACATAAACAGTGTGCACCTCTGTAACCCTAAGTTGGGACACCTAGAGAACCACAGTTCTTTCTGAAGGGGGAATAATGCTACTTTTATGTGAAAATTTGACTGCTGAGTAAAAACAGATATTCTCAATTTTGTCTGAGTCACCTACCTGCTCCCATTAAAAAAAAAAAAAGAATATGGAGAGTTTCCTCAATTTTCAACTATAACTTACAGGTTGAAAAATTTTAAAATAATGTTTCCTTTATATCATTTTGGGAATACATGAAGGTAAAAGCTTGTGTTTTATTTTTTTTTTTTTAATGATTACTTTTTCTTTGCAGGAATGGCATTCCAGAGCAGCCAGTTGCTTGTGCTTTCTTACCCCAACTTAATGGAAACTGTGAAGCATCATTAAAATAATGGCTTGTTTGCTTCCTTTGCCAGTTGGTGATGGAGTTTTGTGGTGCTGGCTCTGTCACCGACCTGATCAAGAACACGAAGGGTAACACGTTGAAAGAGGAGTGGATCGCATACATCTGCAGGGAAATCTTACGGGTAGGTTATGAGTGGGGACTGGCCCACCTCCCAAAGTCTCCAAGCAACACATGATATCTTAGGAGGGATTGAATTTTGTGACTTTCCAGTGAAATTCATAAACATATCAAAAACTCTTTAAAAGTTCATCCTATCGGTGGTGGTGCTGGTGGTAATTTGGTGTGAAGATCTGCTCTGATGGAAGTAAGCGCCGTTCTGGAGATAGGCCATGAGCATATTTTCATTTAGGTTGACATTGGGTGATTTATCTTAATAAGGGATTCATTTTCAATGCTGTTTCCAATTAGAAACCTGATTTTAGATCATAAAGAGATATTTTGATCACTCATTTATCTGTTTGTGAAAGTTTTTAATTAATATATTATCTCTAATGGTGTAATACCTTCCCACCATATAAAGTTTATAAGGATTGTGTGACTTTAGTCATTCCTATACATACAACCTAGTTTAACTGATTTTACCTTTAAAAATAAATCTTCGTGACCTAATCACTTAAACTAATCAAAATAGCTGAACAAGACTGCCTGTTTGCCCAGTTTTCCCATACATCCCCCAATCAGGAAATCTAGACAATTGTATCATATTTGCTGAGCTGAGTTCAGGAAGAAGAAAGTAACTGGGCATATTTTAGTTCATTCAGACTAGCTTAATCATCCCTTCCTACTAATATGGAGATTATTATGTCTACTGAGCATTCTTACTGGATCTTCCTGGCCATTGTTATTTATTTATAGGCTCTGCCTTCTTAATTTAAGGGAACAAAAGTTAAAACTTTTTACTGTGTGTTCAAGGTATGCCTTTGAGAGATAGATTATATGCTTTGGGTGAATGGATGAAATGCATAGAAGTTAAAAAGAAGGAAGGCATAGAAGTTAAAAAGAAGGAAGGCATTATATGCTTTGGGTGAATGGATGAAATGCATAGAAGTAAAAAAGAAGGAAGGCATGAGAAGACGATGTCTGTTCATTAAATGCAAACCAAATTAGGAAAAGGCAAATAGAAAATGGAATTTTAAAATTATAACATTGATGTGAATGACTTCTATACTACAAAATATCACTGAGAAATATTAAAGAAGACCTTAATAAATGGAGGCATATATTATCTCACAGATTACTCAATATTGTTAAGATGTCATTTCTACCCAGTTTGATCCATGGTTTCATTAAACTTCTGATTAAAATTCCTGTAGGTATATTTGTGGAAATTTATAAAGCTGATTTTGAAACATATAGAAATGCAAAGGGCTAAGAATAACCAAGGCAATCTTGAAGAAGAAGAACAAAGCTGGAGGATTTATGCTACCAGTTATCAAGATTTATTATAAAGCTACTAATAAATTAAGACAGAGTAGTATTGTTACAAGATTAGACAATGGCCAAAGGAACAGAATCAAGGATCCAGGAACCAGACCCACATCACATGGACACCTGGTCTGTGACAAAGGAAAGGGTGCTTTTATCAGTAAATAGTACTTGATCAGTTGAATATCCATAAGAAAACATGAAACTTGACACCTGCTACATACCATATTCAAAAATTTATTCCAACTGGGTTATAGATATAAATGGGAAAAATGTAACAATTAAAGCTCTTAAGAAAAAACACATACATCCATGGTTTGGGGTAGGCAAAAATATAAATTATATATTTTGTGTTTTTAAACAGAACACAAAACCAAATTTGAGAGGAAACACGGAGGCCTGGCTGTTGATTTCCTTCACATCTGACGTTTGTCTCTGTTTTGATGTGCCATTGTGCAAACTTACTTTGAATTTCTGACTTAAAATTTTGCTCATTCAGTAGAGCATGATGGATTATTTAGTCATCCTGACCACTCAGTGGATGCCAAGAACCTGTCAGGTCTCTAGGGCTGGTTCTGCCTGATACGCCTTTCTGCACTGCTGGGGAGCCCTCCAGAGGATCAGTCATTTGACCTCATCTTGGTTCTAAAAGCAGCAGAGATGTTTCATCACATGAGCATCTCTCAGTACCTTTCACACATTCTCAATGTGTGGAAACAATGGCGTTCCTCCTTTTCCAGTACATTCTCGGAAATGATACCGGCATTTCAGACATGACTCACTGGAAGAGACACTTGATCACCCAAAGGTCTCTGGCCACAAGCGGTTTTAGAGACGACCTCCACGCATTGTATGATCTCATTAGAAGAACTTTTGACTCACTTCCATGCTCTGGTATCTGCTTTCAGCCACTTCGGGGGTACATAAACACTGTGAAAACCACACATTTAAACCTGCTAGATGCCTACCTTGTGACAAACTGAACAGATAAGAAAGGCAATTTTTTAAGACCTAAACCAGTGCCTCAAACCCTTCTATAACATGGTTTATGTTTTCTGATATTTCTAAATGTATATGTGGGTCTTCTTGGACCTCTGTACTCTCATGCTGAATTTCTTTGACAAGAGAATTCAGATATCCATTTTGTTTTGTTACCTGTCAACCTCATTTTTCATACCATGACTTTGTTGTTGTGGAGAAGATTAAAAGAACAAAAAATTATAAATAATAAAGTGCACTTGGGTACCTGATACATTGAATTATCAAGTGTTAGCATAAAATAATTTGTTTTAAGACTCCAGTTTTAGATTCTTTTAGATTATAATTTATCTGAAAAATATCTGACTACTTTAGAGTATAAAGAATTCACACCACAAAGAGGCCAAAAACAGAGTAATTCATGAAGAAATGGAACACAAACAGGTTTAGTTGTCACTGAATAATTATCTCACATAATGAGCACAAAGTCACAAATAGCATAAACTAAAAATGACAGTGATAAATGCCAACAAAGGAAATAGAAACTGTATTTCTTTTTAAATGTAAGGCACAATGGCTAAAGCCAATGGGAAATTTCTTGGCTGGTCTGAGAAATATTTTACTGTGCTTAATTAAAATTGTATAACAAGGCCGTCTGCTATGGCTCACACCTGGATTCCCAGCACTTTGGGAGGCTGAGGTGAGTGGATCACCTGAGGTCAGGAGTTCAAGACCAGCCTGGCCAACATGGTGAAACCCCGTCTCTACTAAAATAAATTAGCCTGGCGTGGTGGCGGGCACCTGTAATCCTAGCTACTCTGGAGACTGAGGCAGTCGCTTGAACCCGGGAGGCAGAGGTTGCAGTGAGCCCAGATGACGCCACTGCACTCCAGCCTGGGCGACGGAATAAGGCTCCATCTCAATCAATCAATCAATCATTCAATGAAATTGGGTAACAGAAAGTAAATTTTAACTTTTAAATTCAAATATTGCCAAAAATCATGCAGGGATTCAGTTACATCAGGTTAGTTTTCTATACAGAGAATGTGTAGATGGTTCTCTTTCAAACTAGCAAATACAGGCAGTCCTCGCTTCTCACAGTAGTATTAACTGAAACTCGTGTTCATATTGGAACCATATAATCACTTGTGTGGTTCCCTGATACCTGATAATCAGATCCGATATGCAAGCATTTCATTAAACACAGCACCATGCATTGCAAGGACTGTCTGTGTATTTTAATTTATATTGATCAATTGCCTACAGTTAGAAGAGCACTATGATAACATGAAAGATGTGATTATAATTCTGAAAAGTATGTCTGGGTGAGTGTAAAGTTTTTGGATCCTTAACATTCAAAATAATTTATTGGCATGTTGGCTTTTGCTCCTATTAACCCTTCTTAACTCTTCATCACTCCAGGGGCTGAGTCACCTGCACCAGCATAAAGTGATTCATCGAGATATTAAAGGGCAAAATGTCTTGCTGACTGAAAATGCAGAAGTTAAACTCGGTAAGAGCAGAATCCTGTGAGCCTTGGAATTGCAGGAAGTGATGAGATTATATTAACAGCTCTAAAAGATTAATGTTAATTTACTACTGTGGATTTGGAGGGCATTGCCCTAAAAATAGAAAGGAAAATGTTTGTCTATTTTAAAAAATATTTTCTCAAGGCATTCTGAGGAATGAATTATATATAATGTGGGAACAGAACCACTTGCTTAATCAATATATAGAAATAATTGAGTTTCTTTGTTTCAGCAAAGATTAGAAGTGACAAACTTTGAAATGGCCTCCTATATCTTACAGTTTGTTTATATTGTTGCTGCTATAACAGAGCACTAGGACCCAATTTTTTTCCATGAAAATATACCCGGTTAGGCATATTCAGAATAATCAATTCCTGCTGTCTTCCTGTAGGTTTAAGTTATATTTACATTGATTTTGTTATTACCTTGGGCTCCTGTACAAAATGAATGCTCAATATTTTCCTTTAGGTGCGTACTGATTACCCCCACTTGCATCAGTGGGAGAATCCTTTTCTTTGGCATATCTATTAGAGCTCTTTCTGCAACAAATCTGGGACTGTCCAAATAAAGTAGAGAATTACCACATGCATTTGACTGCTTGGTGTATATGAGTAAGAGCATGAATTGAAAAATATCCAGTAGGATATGTGACTTGTCATCTCGAAAAGGATCACTGTCCATATGATTGTATATTTTCAAAGAGATTTAAACATCTTCTATGTTTATATCTCAAACATTTGCTCTTCCTTTTTGTTGAAATATATGATACCCATTTTTTTTCTTAGTTAACATTTGGGGCCAAACTTTCTCATCTCATGAATATTCTCTTTTAAAAACAAAAGTATACATTGTATAGGCTAAGCAGTTATATATGTATCAACTAGATAAGCTACCCTGAGAGCTTTCTTGCATCACTAATTAACAGTTACTTGTTGAGTGTATATTATATGCCAGGCCCTATACAAGACAATTTTCTATGGATTATCTCTCATAAACATCAGAGCAACTCTGCGTAGATGTCATCATCCTCATTTTACAGATTAGGAAACCGAAGCTCAGAGAGGTTGATCTACTAGCCCTGGGTCATACCACTAGTAGGTGGCAGAAATGAGATACAAACTTAGGGAGTCTGACTCCAGACTTTTGCTTTTAATCACTTGCCTCGTATCCCCAAAATACTACCCTTTATGACAACTAAGGTTACTTTTTTTTAACACCTATTTTTGGTCCTTGTGAAGCCTTGGTGTAACCAAATGTAACTCTTTGTGCCTTCCTCATTGATACACCTCATCCAGTTATACATGCAGTTTAAAAACATATTCACAGTATAGAAAAGGTAGAAGCAACCCAGGTGCCCATCAACAGGTGAACAGATAAACCAAATGTGGTCCATACATACAATGGAATATTATTCAACCTTGAGAAGGAAGGAAATTCTAACACATGCTACAATGTGGATGAACCTTGACAACATTATGCTAAATGAAATAAGCCAGTCACAAAAAGACAAATATTGTATGATTCCACTTATACAAGGTAGTGAGAATAGTCAAATTTATAGAGATGGAAAGTAGAATGACTGCCAGGGGTTGGGGCAAGGGGAAATTGGGAGCTGTTGTTTAATAGGTACAAAGTTTCAGCTGGGGAAGATGAGAAATTCTGGAGATGGATAGTGGTGAAGGTTGCACAACAATGTGGATGTACTTAGTGCCCCAGAAATGTACATGTTACAATGGTCAAAATTATATACTTTAGGTTATGTACATTTTACCACAATAAAATAATTCACATTCATTAATCGCTCTATAAAACCTAAGTTCATAGACTTTATTTACTTTTCTCCTCTTAAATAGTGGACTTTGGAGTCAGTGCCCAGCTTGATCGAACTGTGGGCAGGAGGAATACTTTCATTGGAACTCCCTACTGGATGGCACCAGAAGTTATTGCCTGTGACGAAAACCCAGATGCCACATATGATTTCAAGGTATGACTTCTTTGTTGTGTTTCAAACCTATGCCTACCATCTTATCCTGAGTCTTGCAGCGGGAGAATTCTTACGTGCCTTTATATTTATGATTTATGTGACCCAAAGGGAGAACTGAAGAACATTATTTGCGTTTAAGACTTACAAGACATTCAAGTGGGGATCTTTTTAATGAATTCACCTATCTTAATCTGATTGCCTGTTTGTTAAAAAAAAAAAAAATGTTTAAATCATTTGTTATATATTTTTGAATTTACTCTTGCTTCTTCTCGTTGGAAAATACATTAGATTTCCATGTTGGTTATGGTTGAGAGTTTTGGAAGAGTGTATATTCTGAGAGCTTTTTACGTTAAACTAAGATGTGAATTTGTTGTCTTGGGCCATCTTTTTCCGATTGAGAATAATCTGACTTAAGTCTACGATGCTCGAAGTATAATTATCTGGGGTTTCTTTTTCATGAGAGGGAATCAAATGGAATATTGGTGACTACTTTATGGTATTTCTGTCGTGTGTCCTGATGTTTCGTAGAAATTTGATTTGTGACTTGTTACTTTATATTATAAACTAGAAATTTGCTAATAAATTCAAAGTAGATTTCTCCAAGAAGCCCTTCTCTTTTCTATTCTGCTAGCCAATAACCAAACATAATTTTGGGTTATTTCCCCTCAGTTTTATTGTCTGGGCTTTTAGGTGACATGGCTTTCTAACGAACGGTGACTGAACGTCAAGACAATAAAATTAGGGGCAATGGGATCTGGGAACTGTGTGTGGGTTTCCAGGCTCTGCATTAGGTAGACAGACACCCTGTGGTCTTTGTGTGCATTACAGGACAAGTTGGGCAAAACTTGATCTACCTGCGCTGGTTTCAGAGGTGCATGGACTTTTCACCAAAACACTTTAATGATCCTCTGTAAATACTCTCATCTAACAGATGAGGAAACTGAGGCCGAGATCTGCAGGTGCCCACCGGGTTAGTGATCATCTCAGAGTTAGCACCTGAACGCAGGTCTCCAAGCTTTCTGTTCAGAGCCCTTTCCAATATATTACCTTGCTCCTCTGTAATGTACTTCCATATAAATCTCCAATTTACCAATTGAACAGTATATTTGAAGAATTTCACTTTTAAGGAATATTTTTAGTTCTCGACATGTGGGGTTATTATTGAAATCAGGTCTTAAAGATGCATTGTAAACATTGCAGCATTTTTGAGGCCCCGTATCTCAGTGTTGACAGAAAATTTGCCTTTTTTGGGAATTGTAAGCTTGAAGGTCTGAAAACATAATAATCTCCCATAAATTTCCTCCTTCCTTCAAAGTTAGTCACTGTAATAACCTGACAACAATCTGTCTGAAAACAGCTGCCAAGTTAAAAATTAATCTCCTGCCAAAATAAGTGTCATTTTTTAAACTGCTAATGATAAGCATATTTAAATAATTCCATTTGCAAATCCCTTCAGAGAAGCCACTACAAAATATACATTCCAGGCCAGATATGTGTGTCATGATTAGCTACAAGCAATTCTTCAAACCATAGTTATACCTAACAACTGCTAACTAGTCTACATCTGGGCCACAGATATTCTAGATTACTATGTAACATAGCATGAGGAATCAGTGTTTGCAGCTTTTACCCTCAGCTTAATCTTTTAAGTATTGTGACTGACTACACTATATATGGGACTTTTGTTATGTAAATAAAGTGGGTGCCTACCACTGACTTGTTTTCAGTAGGGTATCTAGAAGAGGCTTTCCTTCTGGCCAAGCAAAGCTTGGAATTAAACTGATATTTTGGTCCTCTTTCCTCAGATTATGGCTGAGGAGTATAGTTTAAAATCACTGTAAATGGTATGAGACCAGTGCATAACTCTAGGTATGGGCAAAGCCTAGTGCATGAGTAGCCACAGAGGTCGTCATGCTGCACAGTGATTTCAGAGGTACTAGAAGGTTCACCTGGCTATAAAAGTATCCTGAGACATTAAAAAGATTGAAGATGAATGTCTGTGTGTGTGTGTGTGTGTGTTTTTTTTAAATAAAGAATCCTGATAGAATAGGTTCAACTGTGTCAGTCATTTAGACCTTAGTGCAAATTAGTTTAACAGGATTGTCAGGAATGTAGGTTGTGCAAGAGGAAGAAAAAGTCATGGCAGGGATATGAGCTTCACTGGTTATTTGCCATGGGTAAAAAGAGGAGGATGACAAAAGAATGAATAAGGAAGACTTTTCCACGGAGGACTTTATAATACTGAATTATTTTTAGTAATTTGCAAATAGGAGGCAAATATTACCATATATTATCCCCTTTTCTGTTCAGTATCCTTAGGAATGTGACCTGTCACCAGGGGACAACTTGACAATATGCTGATTTTCAAAATCATTTATTCATTCACTCAGTGCATGTTTATAGACTATCCATTGTGTATAAGGAGTTAGTCAAGCTGTATCTGTACATGCTGTTTCTGATAGAAGGTTCATTTGAGACCCCGTCAAAGCCCGAGGATTTCACTGTGTGTTTGGTGGTCCACTTGGCCCAGTGGTGTATCCCAGCTCCAGAAGCTTGATGTCAACACTTTGGGCCCTCATGTGCTACAGCCACTTTCAGCTGACAGTGTATATTTAGAATAAAGGGTGACTTGGCCACCAGACTTTACTAGATTTCTTACCACAAAAGTCCTTCCTGTAAAATAAAGACAAGAACAAAAAGAAAAAGAGTATAGCTGAGTTTTGTTATTTGATTTATTGTTTACCGATTATTATTTGATGTGTCTAAGATGTCTTTAAATACCACTATAACTTTTTATAAAACCTAAAGTAACTCAACGTTATAAAGTCTTCCGTAGAAAAGTAGCCTGAAGAACTCCTGCTTCTTATTGCAGAGTCTGGTTTTGTGTGATATCTACTGGGCACAGTAAGTAACTCACTGAAAATAGACCCTCTCCTAAGCAGGAGTGCCAGAATCTCATTTGCCTGGTATGCTGGCTCTCCCCTGGAGGCCCTTCCTTTCTTGTTTTCAGAAATTCTGTCAAAACACTTCAAGTGAAAGGAAAGGTTTTATTTCCCTGATAAGTATGTGGGGCAATAATGAAAGCTTTCCCATTTAATAATAAGCATTCAAAAGATTTGAAATTAATAAAGCTGTTCAAAATGCCTAGGCTGTTTAAATTGTTATTTTTTTTTAAACCTAGTTTGAATTTCATTTTGGTTGGATGGGATCTGCCAAGCATTTTATAGTCCTGTGTATTTATTACTTTAACAGAACCACCCACTAAGAAATTTCTGTGGCTGAATGCCACAGTATAGTACACATAATGTAGTGTTATTCACCCCTCCCACCCCATGGAGGGAGACACACGCGCGTGCACACACACACGGGAAATCTATAAAGAACCTGGAAAAACTTAATAGTATTTACTTTTGAATAGGGCATGTGAATGGAAAACTTAAAATTTCTGGCCAGGCGCAGTGGCTCAAGCCTGTAATCCCAGCACTTTGGGAAGCCGACACGGGTGGATCACGAGGTCAGGAGATCGAGACCATCCTGGTCTACACGGTGAAACCCCGTCTCTACTAAAAAACACAAAAAACTAGCCGGGCGAGATGGCGGGCGCCTGTAGTCCCAGCTACACGGGAGGCTGAGGCAGGAGAATGGCGTAAACCCAGGAGGCGGAGCTTGCAGTGAGCAGAGATTGCGCCACTGCACTCCAGCCTGGGCGACAGAGCTAGACTCCGTCTCAAAAAAAATAAATAAATAAAATAAAAAATAAAATAAAATAAAATAAATAAA
>NW_016814625.1:1122913-1140645 GCF_001698545.2 Rhinopithecus bieti
AAAAAAAAAAAAAAAAAAAAAAAAAAAAAAATTCTATTTTCTATATCTTTCTGTCCTGTTATGTTTTTTGCCATAAACAGGCCTTGCTCTTATATTAAACCAATGAAGTAAGAGATGCACAGTGAGATGGCGTACCCCCTCATCCCACTCCCCACCAGATTCCTGTCCTTAGGCCTGATCTGTGCCACTGTTGTTTATTATTCGCCTAAACTCTGTTTATGAGACTTTCACACAGGTACTGCAGATTATTTGCAGACATGGGTGTCTCCTCCAGCGTTTGGGTGAATATTGTGCTCTGGGTGTAGAGAAAGTACTCTTTTCCCCTGTGTCACAGATAATTGGCATTATTCAGGCAGGGTGGAAATACTTCTTCTAAGTAAGAGGTTCAGTTGGAAATAAAGTGAGCAACCTAACTGGTGGTAGAGTTTCCGCTGTGCAGGGTGTCACCTGAGAGGACAATATTCAGATTGCAGAATGATGCGTTTACACTCTCAAACAAGTCCTGGCATCTGTCTACTGAGATTCAAACAAAGGTCCTTCCCTATTCGATCAGAAGGAAGGGGACCCAGATAGCACGTTAGTGTCACCAACAGGAAACTGAAACTCCTATTCAACATATTTCTGTGGCTTCCTCTTCACACCCACCTATAAAGGATTCCTTAGTTAAATGCAGGCAGTACCTCCTCCAGGCAACATGCTGATCCCCAAGGGAAGAGAGGAAGCTATTCTAATACTTTCCCTTTGGTCACATAGCAAGTGAAAATGGACAAAGAACTAAAGATGTCTGTCCTCGGTTTATTTTATGTGTGAAATGGCATTAGTAATAACTATCTCCACCTCAGTGACCCTAACTCACCACCTGAGTTCTGTGTCTAGATAACATAATGTATAAATATATAATGTAATTAATAAGAGTCAGTCCTTTGAAGTCAGACAGGACCAGTTTAGACTTTGCCTCCTATTTGCAAATTACCTCAGGGGAGTTATTGAACTTTTCGTAAACCTGCGTAAAATGGGAATAATAAATTGTTTATTCCGAGGTTATAATAAAGTGAGAATATACATAAAGGGATTAATACAGTGTCCACCACTTGGTAAATACTCAATATATAGTACTTAGTGTATACATATATATTATAGATAGTTTGTGTTTATGTTATAATATGGAAGTATTGCTATTTGGCAACAGTTTCATATGGTTCAACCTCATATTTGTGTTACACATCTCTAATTATCTGCTTACATTGAGCCAGAATCTGCTTCTCTATAACTTTGACCACTCAATTAAGATGTTGTCCCTAGGGACCATACACACAATGCATTCATTTCTTTTTCCCACCTGGAACATTTGAAAAAAAACTAGTTACAAGTAAGTTACCCAACAAAAGACTACTTTCTGCTCTGTGAAACTTGAATAAAATATGCTGGCTGTGCCCATTATTAAGCTATTGTCTGTCAACTCTGGACTGCCATGCTGCCCTCTGCTTTGTGATAATAGAGCTAGGACTCAGCTGTCCTCCCTTCTGTTTGTCCATCTGACTACTTATCAGGCTCTGCCAGCAGGGAGCAATAGAGAACGGGAGACCGAGTCTGGAGGAGGGAGCTGGACACACGTTTTCCTGTTTGCTTCCTCTGAGCTTCTTATTTATGTCTGCACGGTCCTTGTGACCTCTTTGAGCACCACTGAGTACCAGAGCTCCCTGCCATCTTACCTGACTCTGGTTTGCTGGTTGAACTGCCAGTTGATGATATCTGGCCCTAAGGGTCTATCTGTACCCACATTTGTTGAATACCCAATGCAGCGTGTACTGCGTTGTGTATTAGGCCCTTTGCATATATTTCCTTATTGAATTCTCTTACCAACCCTGCAAGATATGTGTTCTTTTCATGTTGCAGTTGAGAAAATGGGCTCAGAGTTATTAGTTGTGTCAGAGTTGGGTCTGGCTGCAGAGCATAGGCACCTTCTACCTCATGGTGGCCATTGGGGTTCTTGTCTTGTGTCACACAGCCTCTCATTCTTGTGTGGCTGGTTCAGACATCTGAAAGTGTTGCTTTTCTTCACTGTGTTGAGCAGCCCAGCCCCAGAAGGAATGCTCTCTTGTTCTGTTCAAGTTGCTTTTGTATCAGCTGTTCCCCACTCCCACCCTTTCCAGCAGCCAAAAGTTCTGTCTTGCCTCTGCCTTCCCAAAGGCACTAGAATTTGTCTCTCTTCTGTTTGTAATGCACACAGCGCTAGGCTATTAATCATGCCACAGGCTAGGCTGCACAGCACCTCTGGAATAATGAATTACCCAGCTCCTGCCAAAATGAGTCACACCATGGCCATGAACGAAACTTCTCTCTCTCTGACTCTTTCCTCATCTTGTTCTTCCCCCTTCCTTCCCTTTCTCATCTCCTGTGATCTGTCTTGCCAGTCATAATTGGAGCATTTTCTCCTTTATTTAAGTTCTGAAGTGTCTTTGGGACTCACTAATGTATCCAAAGGCTTAAACAAGGCCTGTCGAGGACATTTATGGCTTTCTAGCATGGGCAGTTAAGTGTAGCTTACAAGCAGCTTTGGGTATATATGGCCAGGAATATAAATGTTCCTCTTGGAAAACAAGAGAACCCCAGCCAAAAAAAAAAAAAAAAAAAATCCTAACATTGATATCAAATGAAGGCTTGAGGGAGCAGCAGAATCAGCTAGGTCATGTGACTTAGCAGAGTATGCACAGGTATTTGTGGTGGTGTGACCTTTGGTTTGAAAGGGGTGTTCTGGGGGCTTAGGGAAAGGCTGCCCAAGAGGGATTCTGAGATGATGTGTACTAAACAAAGTACATTATCTTTTCCCTAAACCTTCTTGCTTCCTGTGGGATAAATCCAGGATTACCGAACAAATGAGACCACTCCATTTCCCTCCTGTCAAAGTATGTTTTTTCAAATTATTGCTGTATATGTATTATCACTTAGGAATGCTTTTGTCTGTACTTACGTTTCTTATTTCACCAGAAGTCTAGAGGCAGGCAGTCCAGGGTTGATGTGATGGTTCACTGATGTCTTCAGAAACCAAAGCTCCTAGCTTTCTGTCCTGGCATCATTAATTTGTTGGCAATAACTCATGGTTGCAAGATGGATGCTGTAGCTCCAGATATCATATTTTATTCAAGGCACTAAGAAGTGGGAAAAAGTTAGCAAGACACCAGCTATATTCGTCCCTTATTTCAGGAAAAGCAGAAGCTGCCAGAAGATGTTTGCTTATGTCTCATTGGAGAAAACTATGTCACATCCCTAACTGCCGTCCTTAGCTGCAGCGGCATCAGGATAGGCAAGTGTGGCTTTGCTATACTCTGAAATGGAAGCAGCAAGAAAAATGAGGGTTGAAAATGACCACTGGGTTAGCCAATAAACAATTTCTGCCACAACTAAATAGAGGGAAATCATAGAAGACTAAGTTGGGCAGGCAAATGCAGTGTCATCTGACAGTGGAGGAGAAGGAAATCAATATTCTTGGGCCCTACTCTGTGCCAGATTTTGTGCTAGCAGCATACCTGATCAATACATGCATGCCACGGTTATTTCCATTGTGCAGTTGAGAAGCTAAGCTCTGAGCAACATTCTGCATGTAGCTAAATTAGAAGCCACTATTTGAATCCAGATCTGCCTGACTTAAAAGCCTATTCTCAACTGGGTGCAGTGGCTCATGACCGTAATCCCAACACTTTGAGAGGCCAAGGTGGGAGGATTGCTTGAGCCCAGGAGTTCAAGACCAGCCTGGGCAACATAGTGAAACCTCATCTCAATCAATCAATCAATCAATACCCATTTCTTTCTACCAATCCATGTTGCCATTGGGAAATTGGGGCCAGTTTTATAGTATGAAACTGGAGTACCTCACTGAATCTCAGCACCGTTATTGAATTGTCGGCACCTTCAGTCACCTATGGACAAAGTAGGAATCTGAAGGAATTATCTTACGTATTAAAATGCATTTTATAATAATTGATAAGGGGAAAAATGGTGACTACTCCAGTCCTTAGATTGTGATGCTACTTAAAAGAGAACTGGCCTAGGAAGCAGAAGACCCAGCTTGGTTTGAAACCAGCTGCTAAGTTGCTCTTTGATCTTGGGTAAGTCACTTTCCCTCATTTGTGAAATGAAAGGCTGAGCCAGGTGATCTGTAAAGAGTCTACCAGCCCTAGAACACTTAGGTTTTGCTACTTTCAAGTGTTTTTCATTTGTTCATTCATTCAATAAATATTTATTAAGGGCCTTCTGTGTGCCAGGAACTGTTCTAGGTACTTTGGATACATCAGACAACAGGACAAAGATCCTTGCCGTGTGGCTCTTATGTTCTTAGGTATGTGTGCTGGAGGTAAGGGGCACAAGCAACAAACACAAAACATGGTAAATTAGTGATGAATAAACATGTCGTATGTTAGAGGTGGTTAGTTCTGTGGGGGACAAATATGGGGAAGGGGAATGAGCAGTGCTGGGGGGAGGTCCCAGTGGTCCTCATTGAGAACACAGGGGTGGAGCAGGCTTTGGGGAGGTGAGGGAGTCAGCCAGCACATCACTGGTGAGGTGCTGCAGGCCGAGGGAACAGTTGAGTCAAGATCCAAAGGCAGAAGTGTATCTGGGCCTTCTGAGCATTTTCCTTCTCCCTGATCTGAGGCCTGGCCTTGCGTTTTTCTTACCCCAGAACTATCATTTTGTTTTACATGTATTGGTTTTCAACCCAGCTCAAAGCTTCCTCGACTTGAAAGCCATTTAAATTGGACCCTTCTGTTGCAGTTAGGGCCATGGCGCCTGGCTGCCACCTTCTTACTTGTGCCTTATTTCACACTATAGAAACACTCAATTCCGAGGGATTTGGGGAAAATGGTGGTAGAACTACCAAGGCCTGGAGATACTAGAGTCTTACCGAAATAGCACAGGGACCTTAAGAGCCAACCCACTATTTCCAGACTATTCTTGCTGTGTTTCCTGTTTAAAGCCTCCTGAACAGCAAATGACTCAGTGTTTCTTTCATGTTCCCAAATGATTATCTTTGTCTATCAACCATAAAACCCCAGGTACAATAGAACTGCATTTTTGTCTTTACCAGTTATTGCTCCTGAGCCAACTTGTAATAGATGAGCTGAGCCTTCCCCATCAGCTCTGGAAATAACCTCACTCAGCGAGGCCAAGAGCCTCCGGGAAACTCAGTCACTTGCTAGGCTAGAGAAACGTGGGGTGCAGATTGCTTTTAATGAAAATCTTTGTGTATATCTTGAAACATAACAAAGAGAAGGGACAAGAGTTGCCTTTGTGAGTTGTGTTGTATGCACAGAGTTCCTTGGAGTCTTAGAATGATAGTGTTGTGAAGGTGCATTGTTATTCCCGGTTGAACTGAGAACTGGTAACATTTAAAGAATCCCCCTTGCTCCTAGTGTGAGGTTACACATGCGCCCCAGCCACCTGCTCTCAGGTAGACTGCACTTTAGGCAAGAGGCTAGATCCCCTAGAAAGCCACCTCCACACTGTGCAGGACTCTGCCCAATTCCTGAACAGCCCTGAGTGTGACTTCACAGGATATTGAGAAACTTAGTTCTAGGGAATGACTCAGGATGAAGGTTACGAATTTTATGAAGCTCTCTTCCAGTTACATCTCTTTTTCATGTGGTCTTGACATTTGTTTGATGGCAATAGCAAGGAAACTTACCTTTGATCACTCTAATCTGGGAGAATTTTGAAAAATGTACAAAATGCATGAGGTATTTAAAATGAGATATCTATGTTAGGATGTGGGCCATTGATACTAGATTTTCTTACCAATCTGCTGTGGAACTGAGGCAGCAAGCCTCTTTTTGGTGTTTTCTAACCAGGTTTCCCCCATCTCTTGGTTTTCCCCCTTTCATGCAATATTTAGAGACTACTGAGCCACAAGACAGAGTATGGGAGGAGAATATTGTTAGAGATCGAGATTGTACAGGTAGAAGTGGAGGCATTAACCTAGAAAATTCTGTTCAGAGAATAAAAGTCAGTCTGAGCATAAGAAATAATATAAAGGTATACTGGCCTCTATTGTACATACTAGTCTACTCACAAAATAGACAATATTTGTTTATCTTTTCAACAAATACACTGAGTACCTCCTACTGTGCCCAACTCTGATCTAAGCACAAGAGAGACATCAGTGAATGCCATCATCAAAAAGTCTCCCTGTCCTCATCTTACTAGGTAAAACGATATGAAATTGCTGTTTTATAGTTAAAACAATTGAATATAAATAACACCTACTATCTGATCCAGCCATTCCACTCCCAGGTATTTAACTAAAAGAAGTAAAAGCATACACCCTCAGATTTGTACACCAATGTTTGCAGCACCTGTATCTGTAATAGCCCAAACTGGAAACAGTCCAAATGCAAAAACCGTGATACGTTCATAGAATGGAATACTACACAGCAATAAAAAGGAGTGAAATACTGATATGTGCTACAACATGGATGGGCTTCAGAAACATTATTCTACGTGAAAGAGACTGAATACAGAAGACCACATATGATGTTATTTCACTTATACAAAAATTTGGAAGTTACAAACTAATTCACAGTGACAGAAAGCAGATCATTGGTTACCTAGGGACAGGAGAGTGGGGATGGGTTCAGGCAGAAAAGGAAGGAGGCAAATGAGATCTTTGGGGGATGATGGATATATTTACTGTTTTGATTGTGGTGATGGGTTCACAGGAGGATCCCTATGTTATACCTTATCAAATGGTGTACTTTATGTGCAGTTTATTATATGACAATTATAGCTCAATGATGGTGTTATAAACAGTCAAAGAGCAGCAATTTCCTATGGTTCAATTCACAGATAAATTTCAGTAATGAATTAATTTTAAAATTGTTTATATTTATTTTTCATACATTTATTGATAAGCTGCCATGTGCCAGATACCATGAATGGTACTGTCAATGAAAAGTGAGTAAGACTGTTTCTGCTTTGAAGGTTAGTGGAAGAAACAGGTTTGTAAACAGACAACTGAATGACTTTCCCACAGGCAGTTCTGAAGCAATTGCCAGGTTTAACCAAGTTGTCCTTTGTCTGTTGAATTTATGTGTGTGTCTGCCCCTTCTTTTTCAGAGTGACTTGTGGTCTTTGGGAATCACCGCCATTGAAATGGCAGAAGGTGCTCCCCGTAAGTACCCTCCTCTGGGGTGAAATCTGTTGCTGGTCTGCTCTGCGGGTACTGAAGTTTCCTTGCCAGGAGCTGCAGTTGCTTTACTTCCACTACACCGAGCCCTGCATGGATTCAAGCTGGCATATTTAGAAAGCAGAATCATCTTAAATCAACCAGGAATCCTTTCATTTCAGAGCAGTGGGAGAATCCTGTTTTTATTTAAAAAAAAAAAAAAAAAGGAAGAAAAGAAAGCAATCTTTGGGGAGTCTTGTTTGTTGTACAGATTCTGTACATCATTTATTCTGGACTACTCCTCACCTGACATAAAACCGTGACCAATTCACAAGACTATAAACTCCAATGTATGAAAATCCAAAATTAATTTTCAGTGCACAGGTTATACAAATTGCTATTACTCCTCTTAAAATACTGATGTTTAAAATTTTAGATTTCCCTGCTATTTGAGGCAGAGTGGCTAGGGCTCCAGCAGTCTTGAGAATCTCAGTTCCTTGAGATTTGGAGTATTAGCCCTGGCAGAGAGTCTCTGTCAAGAGACTGTGCCTCACAGATCTCCATATAGGAAGTATAACTGGTTGACAGCCCCAGCTGCTGCAATGGCACCAGGCTGCACCTTTGAAGGGCCACTCCCCACCAGTGACCTAGCACAGTGGGGATACTAAGGCAGGTCCTTTCCTGGAGGACACAAGATTCCTTCGTAGACAGCTTTCACCCAAGTAATACCCTGTGACTTCACAAGACCTGCAGGACACTCTGGGACCCTTCCACCTACCTTTTCTCCCTCTCTCCTTCACTCAGGGTCAGACTTGCATAGCAATCTGATGACTTCCCATACTGCCTGGCTCCTTCCCTGTTTCCATTCACATAGTAATTTGCCCAGTAATATCCTTGGTGTCTGCATCTCAAAGGACCAGTACAAAAATAGGCCCTTTATTTGCATGACAGGTCGTTATGCTTAAGACTTTCACCTTCAGGTTGTCATCATTTTCTTACTTCTCAGTCTAGAATTGGTAGAACTCATCTGTAGCATGACTGATTTGGAGTGCTGGTTGACAAAATTGCCCTCATTCACCATGCTAATAGGCATGTGTGAATCAGAAAAATAATATATTGCAGTCTTAAACCATATTATCATTCTTGATGAGTGGTAGACAGGGCTAAAAATAAACTTCTGCCCACAGAATCCTTTGGCTTTTAGGGAGCACGTATTCTTATTCTAGCTACAAGGTAGAAATTCTCCCAGATATTTGAAAAGTAAACTAATAAAATATTTTTATTAAAGTAAGAACATATGAGTGCTTTCACTATAAACGATAGTCATGTTTACAAGATGAGATCTTTTATAACTTTGTTTTCTGCCAGACTGTGTGTGACTTAATCCTCTGGGCTTCCTGGGGCCAGTGAATTTAAAAACAAAATGAAACAAAACCCGTTACGACACCTGAAAAGCCATTCGGGATATCTGAAAACAGAGAAAATGGGGCTCTGGGCTGGTGTTTTGGACTCCAAAAATCTGTGTAGATAACATTGCATTTGGATGAGCTGTCAATGTGTAAGAAATAGATGGGATGATCAAATGTCTTTTATTTATGGCTTAGTCTTTTACTAATTAAACATAGTTGTCATCTGATGTTATTGACTTTCAATGTCAGGTGGTCATTCACAGCAAGATGGCTGGTCATTGACCCTTTAACTTAGTTTCCTTAAATATGAAGCAAACGTGTCTTCACTAGAAATGTTAGCAGTAGCTATGTGAACCATGTTGTATTTTGAGACTCCTGTAAGTGGACATGAGATCTTTCAAATGCTCGTCAAATGGAAGCATTTGGATATTCTGACTTCGTGCTCAATCATGGTGTGTAAACTCAGTGGGTCACTGGGCAGCATCATCTGCACAGCCAAGACGGGCTTGGCCTGAGTTTGGCCTCCTAACTGTAGCTGGCCCTTGTTTTGGTCTCTTGCAGCTCTCTGTGACATGCACCCTATGAGAGCTCTCTTCCTCATCCCCCGGAACCCAGCGCCTCGGCTGAAGTCTAAGAAGTGGTGAGTTTGGTCTTCAATGTTTTGCAGGTTCAAGGGTGAGGTTTTCTTGTGATTCTATTTTGGATTAGCTCTAATCCCTAGGTCCTACGGATAGAGTGAGACTAACATATATTATGACTTGGTGAATTACTTTCCATATGCTGTCATTCGTCTTAAAGTACATATGGAGTATCTACTGTTTGTACAGCAAGTCTTTATTCCCCCACCTTTAAGGTAAGAAATCATTAGCCAAAATGGGTAAGTGAAGCCCAAGTAATAATATGAAAGCTCTTTGATTTATAACTCCAAGTCATATCTTTCCTGGCAGCACAGAACACCTTATCAGAGAGGGTGATAGTTTAGATTGGCTGATTTCTCTTCTGTTCCTTACAACAATCATTCTCTAAGTGCATATACACACACAGTTAATGTCGGAGATTATTTATCTGGTACATGTATGAGCATTTGCAGTTTTTTTGTTTTTACGACTGTTTTCACATATGGCCGGTGATACTGGCTTCTTATTTGGGGCAGCAGCAATTTAACTTTTCCTTTTAATAAACTTACATAGAATGGTGGCTTAATTTAAAGGAAACTACTACATGAATAGTAGTATGAGTGGTGTGAAGTAATGGCAAAAATCATGTTGATAGGATATGACTGACATTTGGGAAACAGTTCTTCAGGTTAAGCCAGATGCTGGATGTTTTGACTTTTTTTGGATAATTATATAGTTGGGATCTTTGTATCTTATTATTCCATAACCAAAATTCATTGCTTCCTCCTTTCTTCCTATGGAAATGGTGTATCCTCCCTGATAACATTCTTGAATCTCGGATTACTCTTGCACTGAGGTCAATTCCTGCACTACTTGCGACCTCCTATCCTTTTTCTAGAGATAAGTCCTGGGCAGTGAGACCGTGAAGGGACAGGATCCTTCTGCCCCTTTCCATAGCCCTTCATGATCAGGTGCTTGACTGCGACCCTCATGTTTCCCACCCACCCACGGGTTCACCTCTACCACACAGGAGGCAGCCTTAATTACTACCAGTCATCTACTAATGAGAGCCACCCTGGTGGAACAGAGGAAAGGGCATGCTGCACAGAAAGAGGGAAGGAAACAGCCAGAAAAGAGATGGCAGCCTCAGAATAGCCGGGCCCTGCGAGGGGAGTGAGAGTTGCTATTGGTAACAAGGAGGCAGAGCGTTTCCTGCCCCTCCTTCCTCTGCAGAGGGTCACTGTGGTGCAAGACAACCCTTCTCTCCCCAGCAACAGCCCTCCCATTGGGTGTCATACAACATGTGATCGGCAAAGCACCCCCAACACCCTGCTTCCTCTCTTCTCCCTGGATCAGACTCCCAGGGAGGGGGGCTGGCTCAGTTCTCTTCCCTGGAAGCGACAGTGACACTACAAAGCCCTCTGCAAGGTTCCTGCTTGACATCTGAGCTGAGTTTGCAGTATACAATGGGCTTTACTTACCCTGTTCCCTGCCCTATCTTCTCCTTGTCTCCCTTTACTGCTGCTGGACACGTATTCCGAGCTTCTCCATAGAGGAGGACAAACTGGCCCTCCACAGATGTATTTGGCTGTCATGGTGTGGTCATATGCCCCATTTTAAAAATATGTGTATTAATTGGCAACACTTAAAATCTGTCAATTGAGCATTACATTTAGATTTCTGGCCTTTTTCTTGCAAAGATGCAGTGAAGTGCTTGCAAAAAGATGCTAGCTCCTGCTCCCATTTAGGACAAGTGATTGTCCTCCTCCAGCTGCCACCTCCCCCCAACTCAGAAGCTGGTGTCAGTTGGTTAGTATACATCTCCTGTTTTCTTTTTCTTTCTTTCTATTTTTTTTTTTTTTTTTGAGACAGAGTCTTGCTTTGTCGCCCAGGCTGGAGTGCAGTGGTGCGATCTCGGCTCACTACAACCTCCACCTCCCAGGTTCCCGCCATTCTCCTGCTTCAGCCTCCCAAGTAGCTGGGACCACAGGCGCCCGCCACCACACCTGGCTAATTTTTTGTATTTTTTTTAGTAGAGATGAGGTTTCACCGTGTTGGCCAGGATGGTCTCCATCTCCTGACCTCGTGATCCACCCGCCTCGGCCTCCCAAAGTGCTGGGATTACAGGTGTGAGCCACCGCACATGGCCACATCTCCTGTTTTCATCTTAACTAACCATGGTCTGCACCACCCCTTTTTGTGACCTGCCTGACCCCACAGAAAAGTGAGTGAACAGCCCTTGCCCTACAGTGTTGGTTTTTACTGACTGAGATCCAAAAGATCAATGGTGTGCTGACCCTGTTTGAGAAATACAGACTTTTAAGACAAGGGAGGCTGATTTTCAGCTTCAAACCTTTGACAAGAACTAATTTTTAATAATGCTGGAGGGAGCTGGAGAAGTTTGGAAACACTGAGAAGTCCAGGCCAATTTCATCTCATCCTGCCACCTTGCACACCTTTCCCTGATGTGGAAGGAAAGTTGAGTAGGAAAGCTATGGGAAAGTCCCATATTGTCAGACAGAGAAAGGAAAAGTAACCTGATTGTTAGAGAGTGACTAGGGAAACAGTAGCCCTGATAATGTGCCATTTCACACTTGGATCCCAGCCTTTGTAGAGGTGGTGGTGCAGCCTCCAGGCACATGATACTTGACAGCAGACATAGCTCCCATTTCTCTGCAATACAATTCCACCAGTTTTTAAGTGAAAATATTTAAACACTTCAGAGTATTTTATCTGGAAAGCGCAGGTACAAAGTGATTTGAAGTAAGTTAGGGTTTACTTTAATAGACTCTAGTGTTTGAGAGGAAATGAAACATTTTGTTTATTTATTTATTTTTTTAATTATTTAAAAGGAAAAGACCCCCTCCCCCAAAGACAAAGAGTTTGTCTTTGGAGAGACAAAACTCCAAAATGTTCTTTTATTTCTAGCTATTCTTGGGGAGGGGAAGGAGGGGAGGGATAGCATTAGGAGATATACCTAATGTAAATGATGAGTTAATGGGTGCAGCACACCAACATGGCACATGTATATATGTGTAACAAACCTGCACGTTGTGCACATGTACCCTAGAACTTAAAGTATAATTAAAAAAAAAAATTTCTAGCTATTCTCTACCTAAATGAGTTATCGGGTTAAATGCATTTTTCTCCGTGTATATATCAATACCTGACCAAAGGGGGCGCCATTGTGGAGACAGGGCCATGAACTCTTCATGGCAAAACATTCAATCAAGCATCATTTTCAACATGACTGAGTCTACAACATACAAGGCATAAACTAATCTCTTAGTGTGAACTTGGTTTTGTTTTGTTTTTTGTTTTTTAATTTGTGCCTTCAGGATTTGAGAAATAAAGGCAGTGGCACTGCTCTTTCCACTGTCATCATGGAGGGAAAGGAGACCACCACCACTCACAGGAGCCCAGTTCTTCCTTCCCTATTGGTATGATGAGGAAAGGCCTTTGTGGTATGGGATGATGAAATTACGGCACCACTGAATGTTCAGGCAGCTAAGCCATTTAACAATAAGTTGTCTGGGAGGGTTGTAACCTTAGTGGAATCAGAGGAAAACCAAAGATGCTCTCACCCTCTACCTCCATATCAGCACCAGCAAGTGAATAGTAAGACTGGGATTCCCATTTTCTCTTCCTGTCTCTTGTGCGTGGGTGGATTCCACTTGCAGGGATAAACTATCTCCTTCAAAAGATTTTCTCCTCCCTTCTCTTGCTACCCTGCTCATCCACACTCACCTGCCCTCACAAGTATACTCAGTGTCACTGCTTCCCTCCAGGGCTTTCTGGAGAAGGATAAGAATGGTTCCATTAAGTATAAAGCGGTGAATCTTTCATGTGCCCTTTAAATTTGAAGAGTCCACACAGGCAAAGCAGCCCTCAGTTGAGATCATTAGAAAAATTATAACTGCTTATACGTACAAGCTCCACCGGTCCAAGCTGCTCATGCTCCGGATGCAGATGTGGAGGCCCAGTGAGGCTAAGTGGTGTATTTGCACGAGTTCTAGCCTCCTCACTGGGAGAACCAGTCTGGACCCAGCCTCCTGCTTTTGCTCCAAGCCTAAAAATCACCCCCATGATTTTATGAGGTACCAGTTCTGATTCTTGGTGGGTTGTCAGACTTTTGTTTTGAGATATGACAAAGTTCGTGTGTGTGTGTGTGTGTGTGTGTGTGTGTGTGTTTTCTAAATATAATAATACAAAGCAAATATCAGAAATTCCTTCAAATAGACTGAATTTGCTAGTAGTAATGTGACTTTGAACCTTGGACTTTATTAAAAGCCAGCTAAAAACTATTACACAGACTTTAAAAATTAACCTTTTTTGGCCAGGCGCAGTGGCTCAAGCCTATAATCCCAGCACTTTGGGAGGCCGAGACGGACGGATCATGAGGTCAGGAGATCGAGACCATCCTGGCTAACACGGTGAAACCCCGTCTCTACTAAAAATACAAAACCTAGCCGGGCGAGGTGGCGGGCGCCTGTAGTCCCAGCTACTCAGGAGGCTGAGGCAGGAGAATGACATGAACCCAGGAGGAGGAGCTTGCAGTGAGCTGAGATCCTGCCACTGCACTCCAGCCTGGGCGACAGAGCTAGACTCCGTCTCAAAAAAAAAAAAAGAAAAAAATTAACCTTTTTGTGCAGCCTCCTTGGAGATAACAGCCCAGCTGACTCTTTCTGCTAAGCTATTTAACCCATACGTGAAATAATTCCCTTAAAGAACTCTATGTTTACTCAGTTCAACAGAAAGGAGGATTTCTTTTTTTTTTTAGAGATAGTCTCATTCTGTCACCCAGGCTAGTGTACAGTGGTGCAGTCATAGCTCACTGCAGCCTCAAACTCCTGGGCTCAAATGATCCTCCCGCCTCAGCCTCCCAAGTAGCTAGAACTACAAGTGCATGCCACCATGCTCAGCTAATTTTTTCTATTGTTTATAGACAAAATGTCTTGCTATATTGCCCAGGCTGGTCTTGAACTCCTGGCCTCAAGCAATCCATCCATCTTGGCCTCCCAAAGTACTGGGAATATAGGTGTGAACTACCGCACCTAGCCAGAAGCGGGGATTTCTGCTCCTCAGTCCTAAAGGCGGATGCTGTGTTCCTTAAGCCCAATGATGCTCAGAGATTGCTGGGGGCAATGTCATTATAGTCATCATAATAATAATAGCAAACACATATATGGCATTTATGATACCAGGAACGTTCTCAATATTTTACATGAATTAATTCACTTATAACAATTTTTTAAGATAAGTACTAATAATATCCCCATTGAATGCAGCCAGGGAAACTGAGACACATAGAAGTTAAGTAATTTGTCCAAGTTAGTAAGCGATGCGACTCAAAGTAAAGGAAGAGGGTAGCTTTTGGAAATAGGGCAGGGCCAATGCAAATTTTAAGGCCAAATTGCATTTAGGGAGTCTGATGATTACCAAAAACGTTTAACCCAACTGATTATAATGGCTAATGTAACAATCTTTCCAGCATGTTGAATTTCCCCAACACAATTTAACATATAAACAGGTTCAATTTGGGAAGATAAAGTATTTAGTGACTCTGATAGTAGAACTAGTATTCTCACACTGTAGGTACCAATCATTACCATTTATTTCTCCATGCCAACCCTTGGGAAATTAGTATTACTAACCTTAGGTGTTTTTATTGTATAAGAGACAGAACTAAATTACTATCAGTGAAGATTCAAGCAATAAAGTTATATAAATGTACTTTAAACTCATTAGAACACTCAGCAAACAGTGAGGTAATATTCAACATAGGTGAAGTGTTTTCACTCTTAAATAAGCGTGTAATTAAGCATATTGATTCTTTGGTCATGCTAACTTAAATAAGAAACTATGAATCCTTCTTTGAAGACTCGTTTTAAGTAAACATTATTTTCTCTTCAAAGGGTGCCATTTGAAGAAGATATGAAACATATTACCAGCTTTGTAGTTCTGCACAAGTAGGCCTACCTTTTAGGCCCAAAGTTATTGTCTTGAATATCTCTGAGTTTTTTTCTCCCAGCAAAGCATACTGAGAAAAAGGACTCTGTTTAATAACTAATCCCATTAAACTTGAGCGCTATTCCATTCTGGAGATTTCTCTGACTGTTTTTTTAGATGTCAATATCAGGGAATAGAATGCAAGTCTATTAAATCTGTATGTCACTTTTAAATCGAATGTGATTTCTTTTCTTTATCAACCTCTAATTAATAGTTGGTTGAGCAGTTTAAACAAGCACTTCCGGCGGATGTGGTGGCCCATGCCTGTGATACCAGTACTTTGGGAGGCTGAGGCAGGCGAATCACTTGAGGTCAGGAGTTTGAGACCAGCCTGGCCAACATGGCAAAACCCTGTCTCTACTAAAAATACAGAAATTAGCCAGGTGTGATGTCACACACTTGTAGTCCCAGCTACTCGGGAGGCTGAGGCAGGAGAATCACTTGAACCTGAGAGGCAGAGTTTGCAGTGTGCTGAGATCATGCCATTGCACTCCAGCCTGGGTGATAGAGCAAGACTCCATATCAAAAATAATAATAATAATAATAGTAATAATAATAATAATAAGCACTTCCTTCTAGTTGCCAGCAAGAAAAAGAGAACTGCCATTTATACTCCTTGTAAATATTTCATACCTGTCTTAATTTTGTTTTCATCTTTTTAATACTGATTTTTCTACCTGGAAAAGTACTGTATGGAGTTTGTTTATATCTTCATGCAGGTCAACCTCATTCTCTTCAGTTCATTCCATAGGAGTGTCCTTTATTTCATTACATTTTTCTGGCAAGGTTTCTTAGATGAGATCGTATTTATGCCTCCACAGATTTATTTTATTGATCTGAGAAAAAGAAGAATATCCACTCTCCAGACCTCCCTTTCTGTCCCTCAAAAGTGCAGACTTGAAGGTGGCCGTATTGCAGCTCTTGCCCAGAACCTTCATCATGCATTCACTCATGCACCAAACATGCAAATCAGGTAGTGTGCTCATGATGCAAAGATGGCTCAGGCACGTCTGATGCTGTTGATAATTTTCAGTGTGAAGAAGCAAGGATATGCACAGAAGCACTTAACAAGGAGGTGCATAGAGTGTCCTGCTGTCATTATTTCTAGTCCACAGTATGGCCAACCCTGATTCATCCTGGGCAACCCCAAGCACAGTAGGCTACCTTTATTTCTAGGTAAAGTATTTTAAAAACTTGAATGTAGTTTAGAAATTTAGAGTGGAAAATAAAAAAATACCAGTGATTCAGTACTTTAAAAACACAGAATAAAGTGAAAAACTGCTTTGACCAGGGCAGCACTAGAGAGTGGTACATACAAAAGTGCCCTGTAATGTTTGAGTGTTGAAGAACATGTTCCTCATTGTGTTCTGTGTGGTGAGGGCACCTCTCAGGCCTGAAGAGTATGTATGCAGGGACTGCTGGGCAAAGGCTCAATCCTGGGATCCACTCCTGTATCTCCCCTGTGCACCACAGGAGAGCAACAGAGAGCACAAAACAGATCATTCCTGCTCTGGGCAGGACAGGAAGGGTAACCCGAGTTTCACCAAGGTCTCCTGGAGTGCCTTGGAAAAGCATGCTATCGAGTCATGAGCTTAATTATTGATGACTCGGAACAGTTTCTTGGATCTTTCAGTAAGAACATGCGTGTTCAACTCATGAATCATGGCTAAAGTCCACCATTAATTTCTGCCAAATTGTGGTCTTACTGCTATAATCGTAGGTATGGTATCTCTCGCCAGCTCTCCCCTGCCAGGTCTCTGGCATAGGGTTTATCTTTGAGGAAATATTGCCTTTCTAAAGGGAGATAAATTTGCCTCTGGGTGTGAACTTAATTCTTTAAAGTTAAATGTTTAAGTCCTTGAGTTAATGACAAATGTACACATAGAGCCTGTTCTTATTCCTTGGAAAGCAGAGTTCAAAAGTGATCCTGAAACTACTGGTTACAAAATTTGCCTAATCAAAGTTCACTTCATCATAGATGAATCTTGCTTATTTCTACAAAATGCACTCTCTGTTACCTATCCAACCTTGGTTTTACTTTTCTCCAGCTTGCATTTTATTATTATTATTATTATTATTATTATTATACTTTAAGTTCTAGGGTACATGTTCATAACGTGCAGGTTTGTTACATATGTATACTTGTGTCATGTTGGTGTGCTGCACCCATCAACTCGTCAACACCCATCAACTCGTTATTTACATCAGGTATAACTCCTAATGCAATCCCTACCCCTCCCCCTCCCCCCTCCCCATAATAGGCCCTGGTGTGTGATGTTCCCCTTTCCAAGTCCAGGTGATCTCATTGTTCAGTTACCACCTATGAGTGAGAACATGTGGTGTTTGGTTTTCTGTTCTTGCGATAGTTTGCTGAGAATGATGGTTTCCAGCTGCATCCATGTCCCTACAAAGGACACAAACTCATCCTTTTTTATGGCTGCATAGTATTCCATGGTGTATATGTGCCACATTTTCTTAATCCAGTCTGTCACTGATGGACATTTGGGTTGATTCCAAGTCTTTGCTATTGTGAATAGTGCC